>NC_079402.1:22559487-22564487 GCF_029220125.1 Pseudoliparis swirei
TGTCTGTGTGTGTGTGTGTGTGTCTGTGTGTGTGTCTGTGTGTGTCTCTGTGTGTGTGTGTGTCTCTGTGTGTGTGTCTCTGTGTGTGTCTGTGTGTGTGTGTCTGTGTCTCTCTCTTGTGTGTCTCTGTGTGTGTGTCCTGTGTGTCTGTCCTCGTCTCCTCTGTCCTCGTCTCCCCTGCTCTCCTCCTCCTGTCTCCTCTGTCTCTCTCTGTTGCTCGTCTCCTCCTGCCTCGTCTCCTCTGTCAGAGGTCTCCTCTGCTCTCGTCTACTCTGCCCTCGTCTCCTCTGTCCTCGTTCCTCCCTCGTCTCCTCTGTCCTCGTTCCTCCCTCGTCTCCTCTGTCCTCGTCTCCTCTGCCCTCGTCTCCTCTGTCCTCGTCTCCCCTGCTCTCGTCTCCTCTGTCCTCGTCTCCTCTGTCCTCGTCTCCTCTGCCCTCGTCTCCTCTGCCCTCGTCTCCTCTGCCCTCGTCTCCTCTGCCCTCGTCTCCTCTGTCCTCGTCTCCCGTGCCCTCGTCTCCCCTGTCCTCGTCTCCTCTGCCCTCGTCTCCTCTGCTCTCGTCTCCTCTGTCCTCGTCTCCTCTGTCCTCGTCTCCCCTGCTCTCGTCTCCTCTGTCCTCGTCTCCTCTGTCCTCGTCTCCTCTGCTCTCGTCTCCTCTGTCCTCGTCTCCCCTGCCCTCGTCTCCTCTGTCCTCGTCTCCTCTGTCCTCGTCTCCTCTGTCCTCGTCTCCCCTGCTCTCGTCTCCTCTGCCCTCGTCTCCTCTGTCCTCGTCTCCTCTGCCCTCGTCTCCTCTGTCCTCGTCTCCCCTGCCCTCGTCTCCTCTACCCTCGTCTCCTCTGTCCTCGTCTCCTCTGCCCTCGTCTCCTCTGCTCTCCTCTGCCCTCGTCTCCTCTACCCTCGTCTCCCTGCCCTCGTCTCCCCTGTCCTCGTCTCCCCTACCCTCGTCTCCTCTGTCCTCGTCTCCTCTGTCCTCGTCTCCCCTGCCCTCGTCTCCCCTGTCCTCGTCTCCTCTACCCTCGTCTCCTCTACCCTTGTCTCCTCTGTCCTCGTCTCCTCTGCCCTCGTCTCCTCTGTCCTCGTCTCCCCTGCTCTCGTCTCCTCTGTCCTCGTCTCCCCTGTCCTCGTCTCCTCTACCCTCATCTCCCCTGTCCTCGTCTCCTCTACCCTCGTCTCCCCTGTCCTCGTCTCCTCTACCCTCGTCTCCTCTACCCTCGTCTCCCCTGTCCTCGTCTCCCCTGTCCTTGTCTCCTCTGCCCTCGTCTCCTCTGTCCTTGTCTCCTCTGTCCTCGTCTCCTCTTGTTTACTTTCCTCTTCTATATCCTCCCTTTCTTCTTTTCACATCCTTGTTTCCTCTTTGTTTCTTGTCTTTGCGTCCTTATCTCCTCTCTTGTCTCCTTGTATCCTCTCCTCTTATCTCCTCTTCACATGTGTTTCCTCCTCCTCCTCCTCTTCCTCCTCTTCTCTCTTGTCCCCTGGTTTCCTCCTTTTTCTATCCGCATCTTATGTCCTCTCCTCTGATTTCTTCTTGTTTCCTTTCCTACCCTCTTCTTTTTTCTCCTTCCTCTCCTCCTCTTCCTCTTCTCCTCTAACTGGAATAAGAGGTTAAATGGACATCTGGGACAGAAGTAACCCTCAAGCTGGTGTGTGTGTGTGTGTGTGTGTGTGTGTGTGTGTGTGTGTGTCTCATGGTGTGTGTGTCTCATGTGTGTGTGTGTGTGTCTCATGGTGTGTGTGTGTGTGTGTGTGTGTGTGTGTGTGTGTGTGTGTGTGTGTCTCATGGTGTGTGTGTGTGTGTGTGTGTCTCATGGTGTGTGTGTGTTTGTCTCATGGTGTGTGTCTCATGGTGTGTGTGTGTGTGTGTGTCATGGTGTGTGTGTCATGGTGTGTGTGTGTGTGTCATGGTGTGTGTGTGTGTGTCATGGTGTGTGTGTCATGGTGTGTGTGTGTGTGTCTCATGGTGTGTGTGTGTGTGTGTCTCATGGTGTGTGTGTGTGTGTGTGTGTGTGTCTCATGGTGTGTGTGTCTCATGGTGTGTGTGTGTCTCATGGTGTGTGTGTGTGTGTGTGTGTCTCATGGTGTGTGTGTGTGTGTCTCATGGTGTGTGTGTCTCATGGTGTGTGTGTGTGTGTGTCTCATGGTGTGTGTGTCTCATGGTGTGTGTGTCTCATGGTGTGTGTGTGTGTCTCATGGTGTGTGTGTGTGTGTGTCTCATGGTGTGTGTGTGTGTCTCATGGTGTGTGTGTGTGTGTGTCTCATGGTGTGTGTGTCTCATGGTGTGTGTGTGTGTGTCTCATGGTGTGTGTGTCTCATGGTGTGTGTGTGTGTGTCTCATGGTGTGTGTGTGTGTGTCTCATGGTGTGTGTGTCTCATGGTGTGTGTGTGTCTCATGGTGTGTGTGTCATGGTGTGTGTGTGTGTGTGTGTCATGGTGTGTGTGTGTGTCATGGTGTGTGTGTGTGTCATGGTGTGTGTGTCATGGTGTGTGTGTGTGTCATGGTGTGTGTGTGTGTCATGGTGTGTGTGTGTGTCATGGTGTGTGTGTGTGTCTTTGTTCCAGATCACCAGAAACTGGATCGAGAAGCCAGAATCTGCAGATTACTGAAGCACTCGAACATTGGTGAGAAACTACTGACTCTATCACTACTGACTCTATCACTACTGACTCTATCACAACTGACTCTATCACTACTGACTCGATCACTACTGACTCTATTACTACTGACTCTATCACTACTGACTCTATCACTACTGACTCTATCACAACTGACTCTATCACAACTGACTCTATCACTACTGACTCTATCACTACTGACTCTATCACTAGTGCCTCTATCACTTCTGACTATCACTACTGACTCTATTACTACTGACTCTATCACTACTGACTCTATCACTACTGACTCTATTACTACTGACTCTATCACTACTGACTCTATCACAACTGACTATCACTACTGACTCTATTACTACTGACTCTATCACTACTGACTCTATTACTACTGACTCTATCACTACTGACTATCACAACTGACTCTATCACTACTGACTCTATTACTACTGACTCTATCACTACTGACTCTATCACAACTGACTCTATCACTACTGACTCTATTACTACTGACTCTATCACTACTGACTCTATTACTACTGACTCTATCACTACTGACTATCACTAGTGCCTCTATCACTACTGACTCTATCACTACTGACTATCACTACTGACTATCACTACTGACTCTCACTACTGACTCTATTATTACTGACTCTATCACTACTGACTCTATTATTACTGACTCTATCACTACTGACTCTATCACTACTGACTCTATCACTACTGACTCTATCACTACTGACTCTATCACTACTGACTCTATCACTACTGACTCTATCACTACTGACTCTATCACTACTGACTCTATTACTACTGACTCTATCACTACTGACTCTATCACTACTGACTCTATCACTACTGACTCTATCACTACTGACTCTATCACTACTGACTCTATCACTACTGACTCTATTATTACTGACTCTATCACTACAGCTCTATCACTACTGACTCTATCACTACTGACTCTATCACTACTGACTCTATCACTACTGACTCTATCACTACTGACTCTATCACTACTGACTCTATCACTACTGACTCTATCACTACTGACTCTATTACTACTGACTCTATCACTACTGACTCTATTACTACTGACTATCACTACTGACTATCACAACTGACTCTATCACTACTGACTATCACTACTGACTCTATCACTACTGACTCTATCACTACTGACTCTATCACTACTGACTCTATTATTACTGACTCTATCACTACTGACTCTATTATTACTGACTCTATCACTACTGACTCTATTATTACTGACTCTATCACTACTGACTCTATTATTACTGACTCTATCACTACTGACTATTATTACTGACTATCACTATTGACTCTATTATTACTGACTATTATTACTGACTCTATCACCACTGACTCTATCACCACTGACTCTATCACTACTGACTCTATCACTACTGACTCTATTATTACTGACTATCACTACTGACTCTATTACTACTGACTCTATCACTACTGACTCTATTATTACTGACTCTATCACAACTGACTCTATTACTACTGACTCTATTACTACTGACTCTATCACTAGTGCCTCTATCACTACTGACTCTATCACTACTGACTCTATCACTAGTGCCTCTATCACTGACTCTATCACTACTGACTCTATCACTACTGACTCTATCACTACTGACTCTATTATTACTGACTCTATCACTACTGACTCTATCACTACTGACTCTATTATTACTGACTATCACTACTGACTCTTATTACTGACTATCACTATTGACTCTATTATTACTGACTATCACTATTGACTCTATCACTACTGACTATTATTACTGACTCTATCACCACTGACTCTATCACCACTGACTATCATTACTGACTCTATCACTACTGACTCTATCAGCACTGACTCTATCACTACTGACTCTATTATTACTGACTCTATCACTACTGACTCTATCACTACTGACTCTATCACTACTGACTCTATTATTACTGACTCTATCACTACTGACTCTATTATTACTGACTCTATCACCACTGACTCTATCACCACTGACTCTATCACTACTGACTCTATTATTACTGACTCTATCACCACTGACTCTATCACTACTGACTCTATTATTACTGACTATCACTACTGACTATCACCACTGACTCTATCACTACTGACTCTATCACTACTGACTCTATCACCACTGACTATCATTACTGACTCTATCACTACTGACTCTATCAGCACTGACTCTATCACTACTGACTCTATTATTACTGACTATCACTACTCTATTATTACTGCCTCTATCACTACTGACTCTATTATTACTGACTCTATCACTACTGACTCTATTATTACTGACTCTATCACTACTGACTCTATCACTACTGACTCTATTATTAC
>NC_079402.1:22569487-22579487 GCF_029220125.1 Pseudoliparis swirei
AAGAACACGGAGGTATAGAGGAGGAGGATGAGAGGTAGAGATGAAGGAAGAACACGGAGGTATAGAGAGGAGGAGGAGGAGGTGAGATGAAGGAAGAACACGGAGGTATAGAGGAGGAGGAGAGGTGAGATGAAGGAAGAACACGGAGGTATAGAGAGGAGGAGGAGGTAGAGATGAGGGAAGAACACGGAGGTATAGAGAGGAGGAGGAGAGGTAGAGATGAAGGAAGAACACGGAGGTATAGAGAGGAGGAGGAGAGGTAGAGATGAGGGAAGAACACGGAGGTATAGAGAGGAGGAGGAGAGGTAGAGATGAGGAAGAACACGGAGGTATAGAGGAGGAGGAGGTAGAGATGAAGGAAGAACACGGAGGTATAGAGAGGAGGAGAGGTAGAGATGAGGGAAGAACACGGAGGTATAGAGAGGAGGAGGAGAGGTAGAGATGAGGGAAGAACACGGAGGTATAGAGGAGGAGAAGAGGTAGAGACGCAAATATATATATATAAATATACATGTATATTTATATAAATATATTTAGATATATAAAAATAAATATATTTTAATAAATATATATTTATATAATATATAATTATATTTTATATTTTAAAAATAAACATATTAATATATATATATATATTACTATATGTATTTATATATATATGTATATATATAAATATATATTTATATATATATACATTTAATATACATATATAAATATATATTTACATGAATATATATCTATACACTTAAATATAGATTTATGTATATATATATATTTAAATATATGTTTAGATATAAATATAGATGTATATATATGTTTATATATATATATTCAACACTTTAATCATGAAGACGTTGAGTCAATTTAATGTATCACTTTTTTTATTTCATTCAATTTTATTTTAATTCAGTGGATTCAAAGGGATCTCAATCCAACGGGTTTGGGCTCATTCACTTCAATAAGAATAGACCACGCCCCCTCTAGTGGCCATCGTTGTTATGACACCAGGAGACGGAGCAAAGAACATTTAGGGTCAAACAAGCTCAGGACTTTCCTCTCCTCATTCCCCTTGTTTCTTTGAATACATGTGTGTGTGTCACTCAATGCGTGTGTGTGTGTGTCACTCAATGCGTGTGTGTGTGTGTCACTCAATGCGTGTGTGTGTGTGTGTGTGTCACTCAATGTGTGCGTGTGTGTGTCACTCAATGCGTGTGTGTGTGTGTGTGTGTGTGTCACTCAATGCGTGTGTGTGTGTCACTCAATGTGTGCGTGTGTGTGTCACTCAATGCGTGTGTGTGTGTGTGTGTCACTCAATGCGTGTGTGTGTGTCACTCAATGTGTGCGTGTGTGTGAGTGTGTGTGATTAGCATGGCTTGATTATCTTCTAGCTGCGTCTTTAAGGGTCTAAAACGTCAAGTTGATTTCCGTCAAAGTTCAATCAGAGGTTTGTGTTCCCCAGTCAGAAGCAGAGACTTCTATACAACCAGAGGAGTCGCCCCCTGGTGGTCAGGGGAGAGAATGCAGCTTTAACACATGAAGCATAGACTTCTATACAACCAGAGGAGTCGCCTCCTGGTGGTCAGGAGAGAGAATGCAGTAACCACAACTTATATGTATAATTCAATAAATGTGTTTTCTTCATGTAATCCTGTCAGATGTTCCTCTGTGGATGTTACCTGTCTGTCATGTTCCCTTTCCTTCCTGTGTCGCCTCCTTTATGCTCCCTTGTGGTTCCCTCTCCTTCCCGTGTCGCCTCCTTGATGCTCCCTTGTGGTTCCCTCTCCTTCCCGTGTCGCCTCCTTGATGCTCCCTTGTGGTTCCCTTTCCTTCCCGTGTCGCCTCCTTGATGCTCCCTTGTGGTTCCCTCTCCTTCCTGTGTCGCCTCCTTGATGCTCCCTTGTGGTTCCCTCTCCTTCCTGTGTCGCCTCCTTGATGCTCCCTTGTGGTTCCCTCTCCCGTGTCGCCTCCTTTATGCTCCCTTGTGGTTCCCTCTCCTTCCCGTGTCGCCTCCTTGATGCTCCTTGGTTCCCTCTCCTTCCGTGTCGCCTCCTTGATGCTCCCTTGTGGTTCCCTCTCCTTCCTGTCGCCTCCTTGATGCTCCCTTGTGGTTCCCTCTCCTTCCTGTCGCCTCCTTGATGCTCCCTTGTGGTTCCTCTCGTTCCCGTGTCGCCTCCTTTATGCTCCCTTGTGGTTCCTCTCCTTCCTGTGTCGCCTCCTTGATGCTCCCTTGTGGTTCCCTCTCCTTCCTGTGTCGCCTCCTTGATGCTCCCTTGTGGTTCCCTCTCCTTCCTGTGTCGCCTCCTTTATGCTCCCTTGTGGTTCCCTCTCCTTCCTGTGTCGCCTCCTTGATGCTCCCTTGTGGTTCCCTCTCCTTCCCGTGTCGCCTCCTTGATGCTCCCTTGTGGTTCCCTCTCCTTCCGTGTCGCCTCCTTTATGCTCCCTTGTGGTTCCCTCTCCTTCCCGTGTCGCCTCCTTTATGCTCCCTTGTGGTTCCCTCTCCTTCCCGTGTCGCCTCCTTGATGCTCCCTTGTGGTTCCCTCTCCTTCCCGTGTCGCCTCCTTGCTCCTGGTTCCCTCTCCTTCCCGTGTCGCCTCCTTGATGCTCCCTTGTGGTTCCCTCTCCTTCCTGTGTCGCCTCCTTGATGCTCCCTTGTGGTTCCCTCTCCTTCCCGTGTCGCCTCCTTGATGCTCCCTTGTGGTTCCCTCTCCTTCCCGTGTCGCCTCCTTGATGCTCCCTTGTGGTTCCCTCTCCTTCCCGTGTCGCCTCCTTTATGCTCCCTTGTGGTTCCCTCTCCTTCCTGTGTCGCCTCCTTGATGCTCCCCTTGTGGTTCCTCTCCTTCCGTGTCGCCTCCTTGATGCTCCTTGTGGTTCCCTCTCCTTCCGTGTCGCCTCCTTGATGCTCCCTTGTGGTTCCCTCTCCTTCCCGTGTCGCCTCCTTTATGCTCCCTTGTGGTTCCCTCTCCTTCCCGTGTCGCCTCCTTTATGCTCCCTTGTGGTTCCCTCTCCTTCCCGTGTCGCCTCCTTTATGCTCCCTTGTGGTTCGCTCTCCTTCCCGTGTCGCCTCCTTGATGCTCCCTTGTGTTTCCCTCTCCTTCCCGTGTCGCCTCCTTGATGCTCCCTTGTGGTTCCTCTCCTTTCCGTGTCGCCTCCTTTATGCTCCCTTGTGGTTCCCTCTCCTTCCGTGTCGCCTCCTTTATGCTCCCTTGTGGTTCCCTCTCCTTCCCGTGTCGCCTCCTTTATGCTCCTTTGTGGTTCCCTCTCCTTCCCGTGTCGCCTCCTTGATGCTCCCTTGTGGTTCCCTCTCCTTCCGTGTCGCCTCCTTATGCTCCCTTGGTTCCCTCTCCTTCCCGTGTCGCCTCCTTTATGCTCCCTTGTGGTTCCCTCTCCTTCCGTGTCGCCTCCTTTATGCTCCCTTGTGGTTCCCTCTCCTTCCCGTGCCGCCTCTTATATGCTCCTTGGTTCCCTCTCCTTCCGTGTCGCCTCCTTTATGCTCCCTTGTGGTTCCTCTCCTTCCTGTGTCGCCTCCTTATGCTCCTTGTGGTTCCCTCTCCTTCCTGTGTCGCCTCCTTTATGCTCCCTTGTGGTTCCCTCTCCTTCCTGTGTCGCCTCCTTTATGCTCCCTTGTGGTTCCCTCTCCTTCCTGTGTCGCCTCCTTTATGCTCCCTTGTGGTTCCTTCTCCTTCCTGTGTCGCCTCCTTTATGCTCCCTTGTGGTTCCCTCTCCTTCCTGTGTCGCCTCCTTTATGCTCCCTTGTGGTTCCCTCTCCTTCCTGTGTCGCCTCCTTGATGCTCCCTTGTGGTTCCCTCTCCTTCCTGTCGCCTCCTTGATGCTCCCTTGTGGTTCCCTCTCCTTCCTGTGTCGCCTCCTTGATGCTCCCTTGTGGTTCCCTCTCCTTCCTGTGTCGCCTCCTTGATGCTCCCTTGTGGTTCCCTCTCCTTCCTGTGTCGCCTCCTTGATGCTCCCTTGTGGTTCCCTCTCCTTCCCGTGTCGCCTCCTTGATGCTCCCTTGTGGTTCCCTCTCCTTCCCGTGTCGCCTCCTTGATGCTCCCTTGTGGTTCCCTCTCCTTCCTGTGTCGCCTCCTTGATGCTCCCTTGTGGTTCCCTCTCCTTCCTGTCGCCTCCTTGATGCTCCCTTGTGGTTCCCTCTCCTTCCTGTGTCGCCTCCTTGATGCTCCCTTGTGGTTCCCTCTCCTTCCTGTGTCGCCTCCTTGATGCTCCCTTGTGGTTCCCTCTCCTTCCTGTGTCGCCTCCTTTATGCTCCCTTGTGGTTCCCTCTCCTTCCTGTGTCGCCTCCTTGATGCTCCCTTGTGGTTCCCTCTCCTTCCTGTGTCGCCTCCTTGATGCTCCCTTGTGGTTCCCTCTCCTTCCTGTCGCCTCCTTTATGCTCGCTTGTGGTTCCCTCTCCTTCCTGTGTCGCCTCCTTTATGCTCCCTTGTGGTTCCCTCTCCTTCCTGTGTCGCCTCCTTGATGCTCCCTTGTGGTTCCCTCTCCTTCCTGTGTCGCCTCCTTTATGCTCCCTTGTGGTTCCCTCTCCTTCCCGTGTCGCCTCCTTGATGCTCCCTTGTGGTTCCCTCTCCTTCCCGTGTCGCCTCCTTGATGCTCCTTGTGGTTCCCTCTCCTTCCCGTGTCGCCTCCTTGATGCTCCCTTGTGGTTCCCTCTCCTTCCCGTGTCGCCTCCTTGATGCTCCCTTGTGGTTCCCTCTCCTTCCTGTGTCGCCTCCTTGATGCTCCCTTGTGGTTCCCTCTCCTTCCCGTATCGCCTCCTTGATGCTCCCTTGTGGTTCCCTCTCCTTCCCGTGTCGCCTCCTTGATGCCCCCTTGTGGTTCCCTCTCCTTCCCGTGTCGCCTCCTTGATGCTCCCTTGTGGTTCCTCAGGATACCCGTGTCGCCTCCTTGATGCTCCCTTGTGGTTCCCTCTCCTTCCTGTGTCGCCTCCTTGATGCTCCCTTGTGGTTCCCTCTCCTTCCCGTGTCGCCTCCTTGATGCTCCCTTGTGGTTCCCTCTCCTTCCTGTCGCCTCCTTGATGCTCCCTTGTGGTTCCCTCTCCTTCCTGTGTCGCCTCCTTGATGCTCCCTTTCCTTCCTGTGTCGCCTCCTTGATGCTCCCTTTCCTTCCTGTGTCGCCTCCTTGATGCTCCCTTGTGGTTCCCTCTCCTTCCCGTGTCGCCTCCTTGATGCTCCCTTGTGGTTCCCTCTCCTTCCTGTGTCGCCTCCTTGATGCTCCCTTGTGGTTCCCTCTCCTTCCTGTGTCGCCTCCTTGATGCTCCCTTGTGGTTCCCTCTCCTTCCTGTGTCGCCTCCTTGATGCTCCCTTTCCTTCCTGTGTCGCCTCCTTGATGCTCCCTTGTGGTTCCCTCTCCTTCCTGTGTCGCCTCCTTGATGCTCCTTGTGGTTCCTCTCCTTCCTGTGTCGCCTCCTTTATGCTCCTTGTGGTTCCTCTCCTTCCTGTGTCGCCTCCTTGATGCTCCCTTGTGGTTCCCTCTCCTTCCTGTGTCGCCTCCTTGGTGCTCCCTTGTGGTTCCCTCTCCTTCCTGTGTCGCCTCCTTGGTGCTCCCTTTGGGTTCCTCTCCTTCCTGTCGCCTCCTTTATGCTCCTTGTGGTTCCTCCTTCCTGTGTCGCCTCCTTGATGCTCCCTTGTGGTTCCCTCTCCTTCCTGTGTCGCCTCCTTTATGCTCCCTTGTGGTTCCCTCTCCTTCCTGTGTCGCCTCCTTGATGCTCCCTTGGTTCCCTCTCCTTCCTGTGTCGCCTCCTTTATGCTCCCTTGTGGTTCTCTCTCCTTCCTGTGTCGCCTCCTTGATGCTCCCTTGTGGTTCCCTCTCCTTCCTGTGTCGCCTCCTTGATGCTCCCTTGTGGTTCCCTTTCCTTCCCGTGTCGCCTCCTTGATGCTCCCTTGTGGTTCCCTCTCCTTCCCGTGTCGCCTCCTTGATGCTCCCTTGTGGTTCCCTCTCCTTCCTGTGTCGCCTCCTTGATGCTCCCTTGTGGTTCCCTCTCCTTCCTGTGTCGCCTCCTTGATGCTCCCTTGTGGTTCCCTCCTTCCGTGTCGCCTCCTTGATGCTCCCTTGTGGTTCCCTCTCCTTTCCCGTGTCGCCTCCTTGATGCTCCCTTGTGGTTCCCTCTCCTTCCTGTCGCCTCCTTGATGCTCCCTTGTGGTTCCCTCTCCTTCCCGTGTCGCCTCCTTGATGCTCCCTTGTGGTTCCCTCTCCTTCCTGTGTCGCCTCCTTTATGCTCCCTTGTGGTTCCCTCTCCTTCCTGTGTCGCCTCCTTGATGCTCCCTTGTGGTTCCCTCTCCTTCCCGTGTCGCCTCCTTTATGCTCCCTTGTGGTTCCCTCTCCTTCCGTGTCGCCTCCTTTATGCTCCCTTGTGGTTCCCTCTCCTTCCTGTGTCGCCTCCTTGATGCTCCCTTGTGGTTCCCTCTCCTTCCCGTGTCGCCTCCTTGATGCTCCCTTGTGGTTCCCTCTCCTTCCCGTGTCGCCTCCTTGATGCTCCCTTGTGGTTCCCTCTCCTTCCCGTGTCGCCTCCTTGATGCTTCCTTGTGGTTCCCTCTCCTTCCGTGTCGCCTCCTTGATGCTCCCTTGTGGTTTCCCTCTCCTTCCTGTCGCCTCCTTGATGCTCCCTTGTGGTTCCTCTCCTTCCCGTGTCGCCTCCTTATGCTCCTTGTGGTTCCCTCTCCTTCCGTGTCGCCTCCTTGATGCTCCCTTGTGGTTCCCTCTCCTTCCGTGTCGCCTCCTTGATGCTCCTTGTGGTTCCCTCTCCTTCCGTGTCGCCTCCTTGATGCTCCCTTGTGGTTTCCCTCTCCTTCCCGTGTCGCCTCCTTGATGCTCCTTGTGGTTCCCTCTCCTTCCCGTGTCGCCTCCTTGATGCTCCTTGTGGTTCCCTCTCCTTCCTGTGTCGCCTCCTTGATGCTCCTTGTGGTTCCTCTCCTTCCTGTCGCCTCCTTGATGCTCCCTTGTGGTTCCCTCTCCTTCCTGTGTCGCCTCCTTGATGCTCCCTTGTGGTTCCCTCTCCTTCCGTGTCGCCTCCTTGATGCTCCCTTGTGGTTCCCTCTCCTTCCGTGTCGCCTCCTTGATGCTCCTTGTGGTTCCCTCTCCTTCCCGTGTCGCCTCCTTGATGCTCCCTTGTGGTTCCTCTCCTTCCCGTGTCGCCTCCTTGATGCTCCCTTGTGGTTCCCTCTCCTTCCTGTGTCGCCTCCTTGATGCTCCTTGTGGTTCCCTCTCCTTCCCGTGTCGCCTCCTTGATGCTCCCTTGTGGTTCCCTCTCCTTCCTGTGTCGCCTCCTTGATGCTCCCTTGTGGTTCCCTCTCCTTCCTGTGTCGCCTCCTTTATGCTCCCTTGTGGTTCCCTCCTTCCTGTGTCGCCTCCTTGATGCTCCCTTGTGGTTCCCTCTCCTTCCTGTGTCGCCTCCTTGATGCTCCCTTGTGGTTCCCTCTCCTTCCTGTGTCGCCTCCTTGATGCTCCCTTGTGGTTTCCCTCTCCTTCCCGTGTCGCCTCCTTGATGCTCCCTTGTGGTTCCCTCTCCTTCCCGTGTCGCCTCCTTGATGCTCCCTTGTGGTTCCCTCTCCTTCCTGTGTCGCCTCCTTGATGCTCCCTTGTGGTTCCCTCTCCTTCCTGTCGCCTCCTTGATGCTCCCTTGTGGTTCCCTCTCCTTCCGTGTCGCCTCCTTTATGCTCCTTGTGGTTCCGTCTCCTTCCCGTGTCGCCTCCTTTATGCTCCCTTGTGGTTCCTCTCCTTCCTGTGTCGCCTCCTTTATGCTCCTTGTGGTTCCTCTCCTTCCCGTATCGCCTCCTTGATGCTCCCTTGTGGTTCCCTTTCCTTCCCGTGTCGCCTCCTTGATGCTCCCTTGTGGTTCCCTCTCCTTCCTGTGTCGCCTCCTTGATGCTCCCTTGTGGTTCCCTCTCCTTCCCGTGTCGCCTCCTTGATGCTCCCTTGTGGTTCCCTCTCCTTCCCGTGTCGCCTCCTTGATGCTCCCTTGTGGTTCCCTCTCCTTCCCGTGTCGCCTCCTTTATGCTCCCTTGTGGTTCCCTCTCCTTCCCGTGTCGCCTCCTTGATGCTCCCTTGTGGTTCCCTCTCCTTCCGTGTCGCCTCCTTGATGCCTTGTGGTTCCCTCTGCTTCCCGTGTCGCCTCCTTGATGCTCCCTTGTGGTTCCCTCTCCTTCCGGTGTCGCCTCCTTGATGCTCCCTTGTGGTTCCTCTCCTTCCCGTGTCGCCTCCTTGATGCTCCTTGTGGTTCCTCTCCTTCCGTGTCGCCTCCTTGATGCTCCTTGTGGTTCCCTCTCCTTCCCGTGTCGCCTCCTTTATGCTCCTTGGTTCCCTCTCCTTCCTGTGTCGCCTCCTTTATGCTCCCTTGTGGTTCCCTCTCCTTCCCGTGTCGCCTCCTTGATGCTCCCTTGTGGTTCCCTCCTTCCCGTGTCGCCTCCTTGATGCTCCCTTGTGGTTCCCTCTCCTTCCCGTGTCGCCTCCTTTATGCTCCCTTGTGGTTCCCTCTCCTTCCCGTGTCGCCTCCTTTATGCTCCCTTGTGGTTCCCTCTCCTTCCCGTGTCGCCTCCTTGATGCTCCCTTGTGGTTCCCTCTCCTTCCCGTGTCGCCTCCTTGATGCTCCCTTGTGGTTCCCTCTCCTTCCCGTGTCGCCTCCTTGATGCTCCCTTGTGGTTCCTCTCCTTCCGTGTCGCCTCCTTGATGCTCCCTTGTGGTTCCCTCTCCTTCCGTCGCCTCCTTGATGCTCCTGTGGTTCCTCTCCTTCCCGTGTCGCCTCCTTGATGCTCCCTTGTGGTTCCCTCTCCTTCCCGTCCGCCTCCTTTATGCTCCCTTGTGGTTCCTCTCCTTCCGTGTCGCCTCCTTGATGCTCCCTTGTGGTTCCCTCTCCTTCCGTGTCGCCTCCTTGATGCTCCCTTGTGGTTCCCTCTCCTTCCTGTGTCGCCTCCTTGATCCCCTGTGGTTCCCTCTCCTTCCTGTGCCTCCTTGATGCTCCCTTGTGGTTCCCTCTCCTTCCCGTGTCCCTTGATGCTCCCTTGTGGTTCCCTCTCCTTCCCGTGTCGCCTCCTTGATGCTCCCTTGTGGTTCCCTCTCCTTCCCGTGTCGCCTCCTTGATGCTCCCTTGTGGTTCCCTCTCCTTCCCGTGTCGCCTCCTTGATGCTCCCTTGTGGTTCCCTCTCCTTCCCGTGTCGCCTCCTTGATGCTCCCTTGTGGTTCCCTCTCCTTCCAGTGTCGCCTCCTTGATGCTCCTTGTGGTTCCTCTCCTTCCCGTGTCGCCTCCTTGATGCTCCCTTGGTTCCCTCTCCTTCCCGTGTCGCCTCCTTGATGCTCCTTGTGGTTCCTCTCCTTCCCGTGTCGCCTCCTTGATGCTCCTTGTGGTTCCCTCTCCTTCCCGTGTCGCCTCCTTGATGCTCCTTGTGGTTCCCTCTCCTTCCCCCTTGTGCTCCATGCTCCCTTGTGGTTCCCTCTCCTTCCCGTGTCGCCTCCTTGATGCTCCCTTGTGGTTCCCTCTCCTTCCCGTGTCGCCTCCTTTATGCTCCCTTGTGGTTCCCTCTCCTTCCCGTGTCGCCTCCTTGATGCTCCCTTGTGGTTCCCTCTCCTTCCCGTGTCGCCTCCTTGATGCTCCCTTGTGGTTCCCTCTCCTTCCCGTGTCGCCTCCTTGATGCTCCCTTGTGGTTCCCTCTCCTTCCCGTGTCGCCTCCTTGATGCTCCCTTGTGGTTCCCTCTCCTTCCCGTGTCGCCTCCTTGATGCTCCCTTGTGGTTCTCTCCTTCCGTGTCGCCTCCTTGATGCTCCTTGTGGTTCCCTCTCCTTCCGTGTCGCCTCCTTGATGCTCCCTTGGTTCCCTCTCCTTCCCGTGTCGCCTCCTTGATGCTCCCTTGTGGTTCCCTCTCCTTCCCGTGTCGCCTCCTTGATGCTCCCTTGTGGTTCCCTCTCCTTCCCGTGTCGCCTCCTTGATGCTCCCTTGGGGTTCCCTCTCCTTCCCGTGTCGCCTCCTTGATGCTCCCTTGTGGTTCCCTTTCCTTCCTGTGTCG
>NC_079402.1:22586987-22649487 GCF_029220125.1 Pseudoliparis swirei
CCTAAGGCAAAAAAAGTCTGCGTTGAAAAAACAAAAAACAACTGTGTTCATCAGGTTCATGTCAGCGAATATGTTCTCAATAGTATGTTTCAAGGAGGTGTGCTCACCTGTGTGCGCGTATCACGGCAGAGCGGCCAGCTGCTGATCACGCACTCAATAGCTCGACTGCATGAATAGAAGGTCAGTGGCCTTTAAAAATTTTTTGGGAGCACCCAAGACCCATTTTGACCCAGGAAAAAGTGCGCCCCTAAATTTTCTGCTTACGCCCCTAACATTTTAAGTTAGGAGCGACTGTGCTCCTAGTTAAAAAAGTTAGTCTGGAGCCCTGATGTGTGTGTGTTGCATTGAGCTGACTGCATGTGGAAGATGAACTTGACGTGTTGCTGCAGTGGCGTAACGTGTCCTCTAGGGGCGTGTCCTCTAGGGGGCGTGTCCTCTAGGGGGCGGCAGCACGCCGTGACTCCCTGGTGGGCGTGGCTACAGGTGTTACACACTGGATGGTTTATGGTTCTGCTAAATATCTCAACTCTAAAATAAATAAATATAGAGTGAGACTACATTACAACTAAACTACAAATAAACTACAAATAAACTACGAATAAACTAAACTACTACATAACTCAACTACATTACAACTAAACTACGAATAAACTAAACTACAACTAAACTACATTACAACTAAACTTCAACTAAACTACAAATTAACTAAACTACAAAAAACTAAACTACAAATAAACTACATTACAACTAAACGTCAACTAAACTACAAATTAACTAAACTACAACTAAACTACAAATAAACTAAACTACATTACAACTAAACTACATTACAAATAAACTACAAATAAACTTAACTACAAATAAACTCCATTACAACTAAACTACATTATAACTAAACTACAAGTCAACTACAAATAAACTACAAACAACTGTAAACAACCACAAAGACACTGTAAACGGAGAGCTTGAAATCTCCAGCTGATCACCCAGAGCAGTGAGACGATGTGTTGAAGAACAACTCATAGAAGGTGTGTGTGTGTGTGTGTGTGTGTGTGTGTGTGTGTGTGTGTGTGTGTGTGTGTGTGTGTGTGTGTGTGTGTGTGTGTGTGTGTGTGTGTGTGTGTGTGTGTGTGTGTGTGTGTGTGTGTGTGTGTGTGTGTGTGTGTGTGTGTGTGTGTGTGTGTGTGTGTGTGTGTGTGTGTGTGTGCTGCTGGCCAGCAAGTGTAAGAACGCAGCCGTGAAGCTCGCTGACTTTGGTCTGGCCATCGAGGTCCAGGGAGAGCAGCAGGCCTGGTTCGGTAGGTCACACACGGTCACACACATACACACATGCACGCATGCACGCACGCACACACACACACACACACACGCACACGCACACACACACACAGTTAATAATTTTGTTTTGTAAAAAAAAGTGTGTGTGTGTTCAGGCTTTGCAGGGACTCCTGGCTACTTGTCCCCAGAGGTGCTGAGGAAGGAGGCGTACGGCAAACCTGTTGACATCTGGGCATGTGGTGAGTTCCTCCTCCTCCTCTTCCTCCTTCCTCCTCCTCGCCTCCTCCTCATCATCACTGAAAGGATGTGTGTTGTTGTTGTTGTGTAGGGGTGATCCTCTACATCCTCCTGGTGGGGTATCCTCCGTTCTGGGACGAGGACCAGCACAAACTCTACCAGCAGATCAAAGCTGGAGCGTACGACGTGAGGCGCCACTCCTCACATTTTCTCTCGCTCCAAATCTGTTGCTCATGTCTTAAATAAATAAATGATATATATATATATATATATTAGGGCTGTCAGCGTTAACGCGTTAATCTATGCGATTAATTTGGCCGCGTTAACGCACTAAAATATTTTAACGCAATTAACGCAACTTTGTTTACTTCCGGTGTTCGTTGAAGTTTTTACTCAAACCGAGTGTTAAACCACGGCAGTACGGTTTGACACTGTTTCCGTTTTTAAAACAATTATTTTTCCGCGAAAATAATGAGCAGAAATCAGTTTAAACTCATGGATGAATCAGTCGGGTTTCCTCCTGCTCCTCCTTCCTCCCGTCTCCCCCTCTGAGACACAGAGGAACGGAGGGGCGACGTGTCGGGGGACGCGGCGGAAAGAACTCGTCACACGAAACCTTCACCGTGATTGGTCAATCCGTTTGTCTGTCAACATTTTGGGGGAAAAACAACCAATGAACACTCAGTAAATCACAAAGGACCTCCCACCTCACGGGTGAGGCTCTATAGCAGCCTGTCAGTCAGAGAGCAGAGAACACGGCACCAGGACAACTGAGCCTCATTGAATAGAGCTGAGATTGTTCTGGAATGTTTGCTGTAGAACACGTGGGGGTGTGTCATATGCAAAAGACTTTAAAAGGTGAATTTACATTTTCTTATAAAATGTATAAAATGAGCCCAGCCTCCAGAGGGTGAACGTGACATATGTGAAGTCAGTCAGTTACCAAGGCCACTGGTTCTGCTGTTCAGTGTTAAAGATGACAGGACCAATGGGGTCTCAATATACTTCTTTTCTTTTACTAATCTGATGTTTCACTGAAGAAACAATTTATCATCCACGATATTAAATACCTCACTGGCACTTTATAGGTAGGAGCCTCTTTGAAACACAGCTCTGTGTGAAGTTTGGTCTTTAAAAAGAATGAACTTTTAACTTTTAACTTTTAATCGCGATTAATCGCGATTAATTAATCGCAATTTCAAAATGTGCGATTAATTAGTTAATTTTTTTTAATCGATTGACAGCCCTAATATATATACACATATACATATGTGTGTTTATGTGTGTGTATGTGTGTGTATGTGTGTTTTTATGTGTGTGTATGTGTGTGTATGTGTGTTCATGTGTGTGTGTGTGTGTGTAGTTTCCCTCCCCAGAGTGGGACACGGTGACTCCGGAGGCTAAAAATCTGATCAACCAGATGTTGACTATAAACCCAGCAAAGAGGATCACAGCCCAGGAGGCTATGAAGCACCCATGGATCTGTGTAAGTACACACACACACACACACACACACATACACAAACATACACAGGCACACACGTATATATATACATATATATGTATATTTATATGTATATATTTACATATGTATGTTACATATATAACAATATATATTTATATTTGTAAATATATATATTTACATTTATATATACATATTATATATATGTAAATACATAACAAAATATATACATATTTATGTATATATGTTAATATATGTGTAAATACATTTATTTATTTACACATATATATTTACATATATCCTCCACTGGATGTCAGTCTGTGAATCCTCCAACAGAAACTTTGTGAACATCTTTACAAAGCTGACAAATATCTGAACCATCTGTTTCCAAACATGCTATCTCTCACACACACACACACACACACACACATGCACTCCACTTCTCATGAACCTTGTGACCCCTGTGAAGTGAGGGATGACCTTAAGATTAAAGCAAAAGACATTTTTCCTTCCTTGTTTTTAAACATTTTCTTCTCTCCGGTCTCCATAGCAACGCTCCACGGTGGCCTCCATGATGCACCGGCAGGAGACGGTGGAGTGCCTGAAGAAGTTCAACGCCAGGAGGAAACTCAAGGTGCGAACACGCACAGCAAAATAAAAGAAAGATGTGGAAGATGCAGCTCGACAGAAAGAAAAACAAAATCTGTGACGAGGCGGATCAATAACATCATTGGTTAAATCAATACGTCAATAACAGTCAAAATAATCAGAGAAAGCTTCTTCTCTAATGTTTTATTCAGGCAGAACTTCACATTTCCAGAAAGAGACCCGATGCTCGTGTGATATTTGGCGCCTCATGCGAGAGAGAGAGTGAGACCTCTGTCACCTCGCAATGGATGGATGGATGGATATCTACTTTATTAATCCCCAAGGGGAGATCATCTATGTTGTTCACTTTCTGAGATAATTAAACCCATTTTACTTTCTGGATTCTCTCTATTTTATTTAGAGTTTCTTAAAAAGTGCTTCCAACATTAAATTATTTAAATTATTACAATAATAATAATAAAAATACACAATTATTATTAGAATTAGTATTCTTATTATTATTTCACTCATATATAATAACTACTATTACAATAATATATATTAATACAAATATATTATTATTACTATTATTACAATAAAATATCAGAATAAAATAATCATGAAATATATTATTATTATTATTATTATCATAACAATAATAATAGTTATTATTGTTAGAACAATGTACAAATATGACAATAAAATAATCATGAAATATAATAATATCATTATTATTTTTTAGGCCAGTAAAGCTTATTTCATCGTATTTGTACTTTTACTCAGTATTTTCTACAACATGATGTCACAGTGATGTTACATTGTTGTTGTTGTTGTTGTTGTTGTTGTTGTTACATGCATCTCTCTAAAGTGTCTTTCTGTTCTCAGGGGGCCATTTTGACCACCATGCTGGTCTCCAGGAACTTCTCCGGTGAGTTAGTCCTCCAGAGGCCGATCCTCTTGATCCTCTTGAGTCTCTTGATCCTCTTGAGGTGAGTTAGTCCTCCTCTCTTGATCATCTTGCGTCTCTTGAGTCTCTTGATCCTCTTGATCCTCTTGAGCCTCTTGAGTCTCTTGAGTCTCTTGATCATCTTGATCCTCTTGATCCTCTTGAGTCTCTTGATCCTCTTGATCCACTTGATCCTCTTGAGTCTCTTGATCCTCTTGCGTCTCTTGATCCTCTTGATCCTCTTGAGTCTCTTGATCCTCTTGAGTCTCTTGAGTCTCTTGATCCTCTTGATCCTCTTGATCCTCTTGAGTCTCTTGATCCTATTGAGTCTCTTGAGTCTCTTGATCCTCTTGAGTCTTGATCCTCTTGCATCTCTTGAGTCTCTCGGACCTCTTGAGTCTCTCGATCCTCTTGATCCTCTTGATCCGCTTGATCCTCTCGATCCTCTTGAGTCTCTCGATCCTCTTGATCCTCTTGAGTCTCTTGATCCTCTTGAGTCTCTTGATCCTCTTGAGTCTCTTGATCCTCTTGATCCTCTTGAGTCTCTTGATCCTCTTGATCCTCTTGAGTCTCTTGATCCTCTTGAGTCTCTTGATCCACTTGATCCTCTTGAGTCTCTTGATCCTCTTGCATCTCTTGATCCTCTTGATCATCTTGATCCTCTTGAGTCTCTTGAGTCTCTTGAGTCTCTTGATCCTCTTGATCCTCTTGATCCTCTTGAGTCTCTTGATCCTCTTGATCCTCTTGAGTCTCTTGATCCTATTGAGTCTCTTGAGTCTCTTGAGTCTCTTGATCCTCTTGAGTCTTGATCCTCTTGCATCTCTTGAGTCTCTCGGACCTCTTGAGTCTCTCGATCCTCTTGATCCTCTTGAGTCTCTTGATCCTCTTGAGTCTCTTGATCCTCTTGATCCACTTGATCCTCTTGAGTCTCTTGATCCTCTTGATCCGCTTGATCCTCTCGAGTCTCTTGATACTCTCGATCCTCTCGAGTCTCTTGATACTCTCGATCCTCTTGAGTCTCTCGATCCTCTCGATCCTCTTGAGTCTCTCGATCCTCTTGATCCTCTTGAGTCTCTTGAGTCTCTTGATCCTCTTGATCCTCTTGAGTCTCTTGATCCTCTTGAGTCTCTTGATCCTCTTGATCCTCTTGAGTCTCTTGATCCTCTTGAGTCTCTTGATCCTCTTGATCCTCTTGAGTCTCTTGATCCTCTTGAGTCTCTTGATCATCTTGAGTCTCTTGAGTCTCTTGATCCTCTTGAGTCTCTTGAGTCCCTTGATCCTCTTGAGTCTCTTGATCCTCTTGAGTCTCTTGATCCTCTTGATCCTCTTGAGTCTCTTGATCCTCTTGAGTCTCTTGAGTCTCTTGATCCTCTTGAGTCTCTTGATCCTCTTGATCCTCTTGAGTCTCTTGAGTCTCTTGATCCTCTTGAGTCTCTTGATCCTCTTGATACTCTTGAGTCTCTTGATCCTCTTGATCCTCTTGAGTCTCTTGATCCTCTTGATCCTCTTGAGTCTCTTGATCCTCTTGATCCTCTTGATCCTCTTGAGTCTCTTGAGTCTCTTGATCCTCTTGAGTCTCTTGATCCTCTTGATACTCTTGAGTCTCTTGATCCTCTTGATCCTCTTGAGTCTCTTGATCCTCTTGAGCCGCCACCAGGGCGCCACATGTGGATTCATCCGCCGCTGAAAGTAGTCCCTAACTAACTGGTCCTCGTTCACTAAAAATGAGTGTTTTTAAAAAGATGAACTTCTTCGGTAGGAACCGTGTGACTCCATACAGCCGCTACTCCACCCGCCTCCTCTTCCTCCTCTTCCTCCTCCTCCTCTTCCTCACTCTGCCTTCCTCTCTGTGTTTCAGTGGGTCGGCAGGCCACGGCGCCGGCCTCTGTCAGCGGCGGCTTCATGGATCAAGGTAAATTCACCGGCCCGTTCAATGAGAGGAAGAAGAGCTCAAATCAACTTTTCAAATGTATCCTTGTTTTTATTTTTTTATTCTCAACTTTTTAAATTTATAAAAAGTTTTCAAATTCATAAAAAAATGTCATTGTATTCTCAACATTTAAACTTTATTCTCAAAAATAAATGTAAAAAACATTTTCCTCATCTAATGCCCCCCCCCCCCACCTCTTTTAGAATCTTCCGTATATTTAAAAATCTTCTCACTTGTACATCTCTGACCTCTCCTTTCCTTAAACCTCACATCCTTTCCTAAAACCTCACATCCTTTCCTCCCACTGTGTCACAGCATCACATGCCCCTCAGCTTGTTTAATTACCTCCTCTTTTGGCCCGCCTCCTCCGGGAACTGGGAGCGGCGTTAATGACACGGAGCTCCCGTCTTCATGCATGAACTCATGAACCCATCACCACACACCTGTCTCTCCACTTCCACTCCTAATCCCCCCCCCCCCCCCCCACACACACACACACTTGTAATCGCGAACCCGTGAGGACCTTGACTCGGAGGTGTCACGTAGGGACACCACTTTATTGAACACACACACACTTCGGCTGTGAGTGTTTTTGGATTATCATTAGTGTGCCCCCCCCCCCCCCCTCCTCACGATGCTTATCTAATGTTATCTAACATGAGCCGGTTGGAGGTTTGTTTTTCTAAATGTGTGTTCGTTCTTTTTCTTTTTTTTTTATGTCTTTTTTTCACAGGATGGATGGAGAGATAGTTTATTTTAGAGGGAGGGGTTTATTTATTTTTGGGGGAGGGGTTTCTCCTTTTAAAGGGAGGGATGAGCTCTGGGTTCTCTCGTCCCTTCAGGGTGAAGAAGAGCAGGACGTGCAGAGGACGACGGCTTCTACGCTCTTATTTTGTAATTTCTTTTTAGCCATGCATCAGGACGCCGTGGTCGAATGATGTGCACTCTTCTGTGTGAGGGTGAATGATGTGCACTCTTCTGTCTGAGGGTGAATGATGTGCACTCTTCTGTCTGAGGGTGAATGATGTGCACTCTTCTGTGTGAGGGTGAATGATGTGCACTCTTCTGTGTGAGGGTGAATGATGTGCACTCTTCTGCTTCTCTGCAGCAGCCAAGAGTCTCCTCAACAAGAAGGCCGACGTCAAGGTGAGCTCGTCTCTCCTCTCTCCTTGTTCTGTGTCCTCCTCGCGTCCTCCTCGCGTCCTCGGGCACTCAGCTCTACTTTCATGTTGTCCTAAATATTCAGACTGAAGGCGTTGGAGTGTTTTCGTCCTTAAAGGCGCAGTGTCAACATAATAGTTACGTCATCCGTTCTTTTTGTGACTTTATTCTTTCCTCATGATGGTCCAGTGATGTCATATATATATATATATATATACATATATATTAGGGCTGTGAAACGATTAAACATTTTAATCGGGTTAATCACAGGTTTTTGTGGATTAATCATGATTAATCACATATTACCGATATTCTCGGTATATTTTGTGAGAACATAGAGATTTATGACAAAAGACGGATATATACATTTATACATTCTTCTATACAATGGTGCTGCAACTCAGCAGTTATTTAGCAGTTTTCTTCCATATGGAACATTAATACATCTTCATCCTAAACAGAATGTTTAACCCTCCTGTTACCTTTCGGGTCAATTTGACCCCATTCAATGTTTAATGTCGGTGTTCTTTGGGGTCAATTTGACCCCAGGCTGTTTTTCACTGTCAAACATATCAGAAATATCAACTTTTTTATTTATTTAAAGGGCTATTTAGGTAGTCAACAAACAAACATAAAGTACCTCACACTTAAACTTGGGAAGCAATATTAATTCTAATAATTTTCTGGAGGTTTTAATTGCTGGGGTCAAATTGACCCCGAGGGTAAAATATGTTAGTAAATGTAAAGGTAACAGGAGGGTCAAACAGAACATTTTTCTCTTGTTTGTCAACCATTAACTCCACCATGATACAATCTAAAGGCCTCTAGTCTTCCTCTAGCAGCTGCTGAGGCAAACTGACTGTGTGGGTTTTCTTCATGAACTGGGCCGTGATGAAAGGGACGGCGGGGACACCGCTGCAAAGCTGAAACCTCACCGGCCCGGACAGGTGGACAGATTGACAAGTGACTTCTTTTTGCTCGGTCCCGATGCGCGCGCACGGAGCTCTGTGGCGCGCGAGACGGAGATCGATAAGTGTTAACGCAACGCGAAGAGACAGAGATGACATGCTGCTGTGGAGATACGATCAACAACAGACGTTTAGTTTAATAAAAGAACAAAGACGTGCTCTAGAGAACATGTCAGGGGACGGGCCAATCTCTTTAATGTCATGCGATCTACCGACACTACGCCGCGATCGACTGGCAGGTCGCGATCGACGTGTTGAGACCCTGATCTACAGGAAGTAAAAGTCGTAACAAGGTTTCCGGAGGTGAACCTGCGGAAGGATCATTACCGATGAACAGACCGTCTGCATGAGAGCGGACAGAGTTCAGATTGAAGTGGTGTATTGGAAGCTCATTTTGCAAGTGACTTTTTTTTCGTCCCGACGACCAACAACAGACAGATTGGAAGCTCATTCTGCGCATGCGTTAAATGCGTTTAAAAAAAACAACTAGTTAAACCTGTAATTGAATTAACTGAGTTAACGCGTTATTTTTCACAGCACTAATATATATATATATATGGATATATATATGTATATATATATACATATATACGTATATATATATATATATATATATATACATATATATATATTTACATATATATATACATATATACAGGACTGTCTCAGAAAATTAGAATATTGTGATGAAGTTCTTTATTTTCTGTAATGCAATTCAAAAAACAAAAATGTCATGCATTCTGGATTCATTACAAATCAACTGAAATATTGCAAGCCTTTTATTCTGATTTATTGCTGATTATGGTTTACAGCTTAAGAAAACTCAAATATCCTATCTCTAAATATTAGAATATCATGAAAAAGTATACTAGTAGGGTATTAAACAAATCACTTGAATTGTCTAATTAACTCGAAACACCTGCAAGGGTTTCCTGAGCCTTGACAAACACTCAGCTGTTATAAATCTTTTTTGACTTGGTCTGAGGAAATATGAAAATTTTATGAGATAGGATTTTAGAGTTTTCTTAAGCTGTAAGCCATAATCAGCAATATTAAAAGAATAAAAGGCTTGCAATATTTCAGTTGATTTGTAATGAATCCAGAATGCATGACATTTTTGTTTTTTTAATTGCATTACAGAAAATAAAGAACTTTATCACAATATTCTAATTTTCTGAGACAGTCCTGTACATATATATATATATATAACAATAGCTGAATACTTACACTATGTTGATCTGCACTTCACACATCTCATTTGTTTGCACTACACACATACACACACATTTCATTTCATTTGCTCTGCACTCATACACACACTTTGCTTTTTGCACTCTGTCTATATTTAATATTTTTTTGTATTTGATTTGTCAGTGTTGTTGTGTATGCATGTGTGTTGTATATTTACATATATATTTTGTTTTGTATTTTACTTTTATTTTACTTGTATACTTCTATATCTTTCATCCCTGTTTCTTATATTTTGTGTTTTGTTTTATTCTTGTGTGTTGCTGCTACTGTCACGACAAATTTCCCCTTGGGGATTAATAAAGTATATATCTATCTATCTATCTATCTATATCGCTCCTAGCTCCTCACTCCTAGCTCCTCACTCCTAGCTCCTCATTCCTATCTCCTATCTCCTCGCTCCTAACTTTTTGTGCATTTATTATTATTAATTATTAATTAATTTAGTTTTGTTCTCTTGTGTTTTGGATCTTTCAACAACAAGATAATAACTTGTTTGCATCATTTTATATCTTTATGATTTTATATGATTATAATATTTATAATTCATATAAAGATAATATGTGTTGTGCAAATTCCACAATTTATATTATAAAACTATAAATGTCTTCGGGGACTTTGGACCTTTTGGAGTCGTGTGAGTGTACGTTATGTTTTCCTCCTCCTCCTCCTCCTCCTCTGCACACCGCCCTTTCTCCTCGGTTGCCTTGACGCTAATCTCAGATTATTTCCCACCAGATAATTTACGGTCACATAATCAGGATTCTACTGTCACGTGACCTCGGGGTGCAGAGCGTCACGTGACCTCACTCCGTATAATCTATACATGTAGCCTGTCAGCGCCTCCCCAGCTCACCTCTGCTCACAGGGGGAGGGGCTACATGAGAAGGAGCTACAGGGGGAGGGGCTACATGAGGAGAAGCTACAGTGGGAGGAGCTAGATAAGGGGGAGCTACAGGGGGAGGGGCTACACGAGGAGAAGCTATAGTGGGAGGAGCTAGATGAGGGGGAGCTACAGGGGGAGGAGCTACACGAGGAGACACTGATGCTTTGACAACACCCTCTCCCCCTCTCCCCCTCTCACTCTCTCTACTTTGTGTTTCCTGTTCAGCCACAGACCAACAGCACGAGCACCAACCCCAAAGGCCACGCCCCCTCTGCTGCCCTGGTACGTCTGTGTGTGTGTGTGTGTGTGTGAGTATTCTTTCTGATTTTGTTTCTATAACCGGACACACACATGTTTCATTCATCTGGATCAGCTTCCTCGTTCTGATCCTCCGTGTATTGATCTATTGACCTATTGATCGATTGATCTATTGACCTATTGATCTATTGATCTATTGACCTATTGATCGATTGATCTATTGACCTATTGATCCTTGACGCAGCATTCCCTTTCTTCTCTTCTTCTAAATCTTCTCTCCATTCTCCCTCCAGGAGCCTCAGACGACTGTCATCCACAATCCAATAGATGGCACCAAGGTACCTCCTCCTCCTCCTCCTCCTCCTCCTCCTCCTGGTGTGTCCTTCATGTGTTCAGCATGAGAGCTGTGCTGCTGGTCCTCTGCTGCCCCCTTGTGGTGAAACAGATGAAGCTGTTTCCTCCGGCTGAGTGACAGCGTCCTGTGGAAGAAGCGTGTGTGTGTGCGTGTGTGTGTGTGTGCG
Source organism: Pseudoliparis swirei (assembly GCF_029220125.1). Classification (NCBI taxonomy): domain Eukaryota; kingdom Metazoa; phylum Chordata; class Actinopteri; order Perciformes; family Liparidae; genus Pseudoliparis; species Pseudoliparis swirei. Next base: position 22,598,471 of record NC_079402.1, read on the forward strand.
TGTATGTTTTTAATTGTGTGTGATGTATACTTCAGGGGTCGTCGGACAGCAGCAGCACGATCGAGGACGAAGACGTGAAAGGTAATGAATACAATAAATGATGTTCTGCTCATGATTATATTGTCCATGTTGCCGGATACAAGACCGGAGTTATAGGCAGCAGTACGGGCGTTCACAGCTTCACGGATGGATCTATCAACCCACGGCTTTTGGTTAGGAAAGACCCTAACTTTTACCGTGGGGACGATGGTGTCCGCTAGCGTTGCTATGAGGCTCATTGCTACTTCCGCAAACTCGCTGACGTCACTGGAACTGGATTGGATCATGTCCCAGTCGACGACACGCAGAGCGTCCTGTAGCTCAGCCTCTGATTGGTCAGACCACCGCGTTACGTTCCTCGTCACTACCGCTTCCCGCGCGATCTTTTGTCGGTACTCCGGAAGCAGAAAAATGGCGGCATGGTCTGATTTTCCGAACGGAGGGAGAGAGACAGCCTTGTAGCCTCTCTTGAATGGCGTATAGCAGTGGTCCAACGTTCTTTCCCCTCTGGTAGCACACGTAATGTGCTGGTGAAAGTTCGGCATGACTTTTTTTAGGTTTGCCCTGTTAAAGTCCCCAGCCACCACCACAGCCGCGGGATACTTGATCTGATGCCGACTCAACACATCAGGAAGTTCCGATAGTGCCAGGTCGGCGTGCGCTTGTGATGGTATGTAGACGGGTGTGGTGATGACCCGGCTGAACTCCGCCGGAAGGTAGAATGGACGGCATGTGTTCGTCTGGTGTTCCAGGTTCGCGAGCAGGAACGAGAAAGAGTCTTAATGTTCTTGGGGTCGCACCACTTGTTGTTAGTCATGAAGCAAACCCTCCACCCTTAGATTTACCAGACTCTTCCGTTCTGTCTGCACGGAAAACAGAGAAGGACTCGGTTGGGCATATGACTCGATCCGCACCAGCGGGTCAGCCATGTTTCCGTCAGACAAAAGATGTTACAGTCCTCATGTCCCGTTGGAATCTGATCCTTGCCCTAACATCATCCATCTTATTTTCCAGAGACTGGACGTTAGCAAGAAGGATGCTGGGCAGAGGTGGACGGTGGGCTTGAACTCTCAGTCTGTTCCGAATTCCGCTCCGCTTCCCTCGATGTTTTCGCTCTCCCGTAGTAGCGGCTTCACTGTTGTTGATGTGGTTCGCTCGTACGATCTCTGCCGGCCACGCTGGATCGATGGAAAAAGTGGACAAAAACCCTTGTTTTGCGCAAAAGTTTATGTCCAAAAGTGTGCTGTGGTCGTATGCTGTTAGTGCCGATGTGTTTGTGGCAAAGAAAACATTAAAAATAAACACAAAAACTAAAAGAGCGCACAATCTCCGCGGAGCTACCTCGACGGCATCTGGACACAGCCGCGCCATCTACATCTGCGCCTTCCTCCCTTCCTCCCTTCCTCCATGGACCCGCTGCAGTTTGCTTATCGCCCAAACAGATCCACGGATGATGCTGTCTCCCAGGTACTGCACACCACACTCTCTCATCTGGACAGCCAGAGGGGGGGCTATGTGAGACTGCTGTTCATTGATTATAGTTCAGCTTTCAACACCATAGTCCCCTCCAGACTGGCCGGCAAGCTGATTGAGCTGGGACTGAACACCCCCCTGTGTGCTTGGATCCTGGACTTCCTCACCGCCAGCCCACAGGTGGGCAGACACACCTCCAGATCCCTCACCCTGAACACAGGATCCCCAGGGTTGCGTCCTCAGCCCCCTACTGTACTTCTGTACACACATGACTGTGTGGCCAGGTTCAGCTCCAACACCATCATCAAGTTTGCGGATGACACAGTGGTGGTGGGCCTGATCTCCGACAACGACGAGAAGGCCTACCTGGAGGAAGTTGCTGATCTGTCACTCTGGTGCCAGGACAACAGCCTCATCATGAATGTCACCAAAACTAAGGAGCTGATTGTGGACTTTAGGAGGGTACAACAACAGAGGACGTACTCACCACTGGGGATTAACGGGACTACTGTGGAGAGGGTGAGCGGTATAAATACCTGGGAGTCCACATCACCGAGGATCTGACATGGTCAACGAACACAGACACTCTGGTGAGAAAGGCAAGGCAGCGCCTCTACCACCTCAGGCAGCTGAGGAAATGTAAAGTTTCCCAGAGGATCCTTCAGTCCTTCTACTCTGGAGCTGTAGAGAGCGTCCTGACAGGAAGCATCACAGCCTGGTTTGGCAACTGCTCCGCTCAGGACAGGAAGGCTCTGCAGAGAGTAGTGCGTTCGGCTGAGCGCACTATTGGAACTACACTCCCACCCTGCAGGACTTGTACACCAGGAGGTGCAGAACCAGAGCCGGCAGGATCATGAAGGATCCTCACCACCCCAACAACAGACTGTTTCAGCTGCTGCGGTCAGGCAGGCGCCTCCGTAGTCACGCTGCAAGAACAGAGAGACTGAGACGGAGTTTCTTTCCTCAGGCCATCAGGATTGTGAACTCCGACCTCACCAGGACCCCCACATAGACCCACACAACTGCCCCTCTTAGGCACACACACACACACACACACACACACTTACTGTAAATATTGTGTTGTTTTTTATTGTAAATAGTGTGTACTTGTTGCCCTTGCACATTCCTGCTGAGCATTGCCACTTTCATTTCACTGCACACCCTGTGTGTGTATGTGACAAATAAAACATCTTGAATCTTGAATCTTGAATCTTGATTTAAAAAGTTAAATACGGTTTCCGTGCTCGACACTAAATATGTCTCACTCTAAAAAAAACTTTTAACTTTTACATTTTCCCCAAAATTCTAATTGCAAACTAATTTGCAAAGATTTTTTTTTTAATGTTTTAATTCAATTTATAAGATTTCTGATGAAAAATGTTTTTCTTACTTTAAAAACTGTTTTGTTTCAAAAAAAATGTTATTAAAGAGAAATGTTCTAACTTATTTGGCGAAGGCAGGGTTCACCTGGACGGCGACCTGTCCAGGTGAACCCTGCCTTCAGCTCCAGAGCTCCGGACCCTAAAAGAGGATCGGCGGTCGGGATAATGGAAGGTTCTAACTTCAAATAAATGTTCTAACTTCAAATAAATGTTCTAACTTCAAATAAATGTTCTAACTACAAATAAATGTTCTAACTTCAAATAAATGTTCTAAGTTCAAAAAAACAGAACTATTTTTTCTAACTTAAACATTTTTGTCATTAAAACAATTCTAACGTAAAAAAAAAAATCTAATTTAGAAAAAAAAAATCTAAATTTAAAAAAGACGTTATAAAAAGATGTTTTAAAAATAGGTTACGTAAATAAAAAAAGATAACTTCAAAGAAAATTCTAACTTAAATTTTTTTTTCTCACTTTAAAAAATGTCTGGAACAGGAAGTGGTGTGTGACTCAACACTGTGTTTGTTTGTTTGTTGTTTGTTTCTGCAGCTCGAAAGCAGGAAATCATAAAGATCACCGAGCAGCTGATCGAGGCCGTGAACAACGGAGACTTTGAGGCCTACACGTGAGTCCTCCTCCTCCTCCTCCTCCTCTTCTTCCTTTCTCTCTGCTATGGGCTGGGAGGAGAACTCTGACTCCTCTAGTTAGACCAGCAGCTTTAATCTAAGTGTGTTTTATCTTTGCATGAAAAGAGAAAAAAGTCATTCATTAAAGTTCCTCTTCCTCCTCCTCTTCTTCTTCACAGGAAGATCTGCGACCCGGGTCTGACCTCCTTTGAGCCCGAGGGGCTCGGCAACCTGGTGGAGGGGATGGACTTCCACCGGTTCTACTTCGACAACCGTGAGAGCCGCGAACACGTCGCCTGAGACCCGGAGACATGGAGTCTGATGTCTCTCTCTCTCTCTCCCCCCCCCAGTGCTCTCCAAGAACAGCCGGCCCATCCACACCACCATCCTGAACCCTCACGTGCACGTGGTCGGCGAGGAGGCGGCGTGCATCGCCTACATCCGCCTCACGCAGTACGTGGACGGGCAGGGCCGGCCGCGCTCCAGCCAATCAGAGGAGACCCGGGTCTGGCACCGCCGCGAGAGCCGCTGGCAGAACGTCCACTTCCACTGCTCGGGGGCGCCCGCCACGCCGCTAGCCTAGCATGAGGTCAGTCCACGGCTGGGTACATGAGAACGATACTTTGTTTCTCTTTGTCGTGACGTCACCATCAGATGTTTAATGATACTTTGTTTCTCTTTGTCGTGACGTCACCGTCAGATGTTTAATGATACTTTGTTTCTCTTTGTCGTGACGTCACCGTCAGATGTTTAATGATACTTTGTTTCTCTTTGTCGTGACGTCACCATCAGATGTTTAATGATACTTTGTTTCTCTTTGTCGTGGCGTCACCATCAGATGTTTAATGATACTTTGTTTCTCTTTGTCGTGGCGTCACCATCAGATGTTTAATGATACTTTGTTTCTCTTTGTCGTGACATCACCATCAGATGTTTAATGATACTTTGTTTCTCTTTGTCGTGGCATCACCATCAGATGTTTAATGATACTTTGTTTCTCTTTGTCGTGACGTCACCATCAGATGTTTAATGATACTTTGTTTCTCTTTGTCGTGACGTCACCGTCAGATGTTTAATGATACTTTGTTTCTCTTTGTCGTGACATCACCATCAGATGTTTAATGATACTTTGTTTCTCTTTGTCGTGGCGTCACCGTCAGATGTTTAATGATACTTTGTTTCTCTTTGTCGTGGCGTCACCGTCAGATGTTTAATGATACTTTGTTTCTCTTTGTCGTGGCGTCACCATCAGATGTTTAATGATACTTTGTTTCTCTTTGTCGTGACATCACCATCAGATGTTTAATGATACTTTGTTTCTCTTTGTCGTGGCGTCACCGTCAGATGTTTAATGATACTTTGTTTCTCTTTGTCGTGACGTCACCATCAGATGTTTAATGATACTTTGTTTCTCTTTGTCGTGACGTCACCGTCAGATGTTTAATGATACTTTGTTTCTCTTTGTCGTGGCGTCACCATCAGATGTTTAATGATACTTTGTTTCTCTTTGTCGTGACGTCACCATCAGATGTTTAATGATACTTTGTTTCTCTTTGTCGTGGCGTCACCATCAGATGTTTAATGATACTTTGTTTCTCTTTGTCGTGGCGTCACCATCAGATGTTTAATGATACTTTGTTTCTCTTTGTCGTGACATCACCATCAGATGTTTAATGATACTTTGTTTCTCTTTGTCGTGACGTCACCGTCAGATGTTTAATGATACTTTGTTTCTCTTTGTCGTGACGTCACCGTCAGATGTTTAATGATACTTTGTTTCTCTTTGTCGTGACGTCACCGTCAGATGTTTAATGATACTTTGTTTCTCTTTGTCGTGGCGTCACCATCAGATGTTTAATGATACTTTGTTTCTCTTTGTCGTGACGTCACCATCAGATGTTTAATGATACTTTGTTTCTCTTTGTCGTGACGTCACCATCAGATGTTTAATGATACTTTGTTTCTCTTTGTCGTGACGTCACCGTCAGATGTTTAATGATACTTTGTTTCTCTTTGTCGTGACATCACCATCAGATGTTTAATGATACTTTGTTTCTCTTTGTCGTGGCGTCACCGTCAGATGTTTAATGATACTTTGTTTCTCTTTGTCGTGGCGTCACCATCAGATGTTTAATGATACTTTGTTTCTCTTTGTCGTGACATCACCATCAGATGTTTAATGATACTTTGTTTCTCTTTGTCGTGGCGTCACCGTCAGATGTTTAATGATACTTTGTTTCTCTTTGTCGTGACGTCACCATCAGATGTTTAATGATACTTTGTTTCTCTTTGTCGTGACGTCACCGTCAGATGTTTAATGATACTTTGTTTCTTTTTGTCGTGGCGTCACCGTCAGATGTTTAATGATACTTTGTTTCTCTTTGTCGTGGCATCACCATCAGATGTTTAATGATACTTTGTTTCTCTTAGTCGTGGCGTCACCATCAGATGTTTAATGATACTTTGTTTCTCTTTGTCGTGACGTCACCGTCAGATGTTTAATGATACTTTGTTTCTCTTTGTCGTGACGTCACCATCAGATGTTTAATGATACTTTGTTTCTCTTTGTCGTGACGTCACCATCAGATGTTTAATGATACTTTGTTTCTCTTTGTCGTGACGTCACCATCAGATGTTTAATGATACTTTGTTTCTCTTTGTCGTGACGTCACCATCAGATGTTTAATGATACTTTGTTTCTCTTTGTCGTGGCGTCACCGTCAGATGTTTAATGATACTTTGTTTCTCTTTGTCGTGGCGTCACCATCAGATGTTTAATGATACTTTGTTTCTCTTTGTCGTGGCGTCACCGTCAGATGTTTAATGATACTTTGTTTCTCTTTGTCGTGACGTCACCATCAGATGTTTAATGATACTTTGTTTCTCTTTGTCGTGGCGTCACCGTCAGATGTTTAATGATACTTTGTTTCTCTTTGTCGTGACGTCACCATCAGATGTTTAATGATACTTTGTTTCTCTTTGTCGTGACGTCACCATCAGATGTTTAATGATACTTTGTTTCTCTTTGTCGTGGCGTCACCGTCAGATGTTTAATGATACTTTGTTTCTCTTTGTCGTGGCGTCACCATCAGATGTTTAATGATACTTTGTTTCTCTTTGTCGTGACGTCACCATCAGATGTTTAATGATACTTTGTTTCTCTTTGTCGTGACGTCACCGTCAGATGTTTAATGATACTTTGTTTCTCTTAGTCGTGGCGTCACCATCAGATGTTTAATGATACTTTGTTTCTCTTTGTCGTGACGTCACCGTCAGATGTTTAATGATACTTTGTTTCTCTTTGTCGTGACGTCACCATCAGATGTTTAATGATACTTTGTTTCTCTTTGTCGTGACGTCACCATCAGATGTTTAATGATACTTTGTTTCTCTTTGTCGTGACGTCACCGTCAGATGTTTAATGATACTTTGTTTCTCTTTGTCGTGGCGTCACCATCAGATGTTTAATGATACTTTGTTTCTCTTTGTCGTGACGTCACCATCAGATGTTTAATGATACTTTGTTTCTCTTTGTCGTGACGTCACCATCAGATGTTTAATGATACTTTGTTTCTCTTTGTCGTGACATCACCATCAGATGTTTAATGATACTTTGTTTCTCTTTGTCGTGACGTCACCATCAGATGTTTAATGATACTTTGTTTCTCTTTGTCGTGACGTCACCATCAGATGTTTAATGATACTTTGTTTCTCTTTGTCGTGACGTCACCATCAGATGTTTAATGATACTTTGTTTCTCTTTGTCGTGACGTCACCATCAGATGTTTAATGATACTTTGTTTCTCTTTGTCGTGACGTCACCATCAGATGTTTAATGATACTTTGTTTCTCTTTGTCGTGGCGTCACCATCAGATGTTTAATGATACTTTGTTTCTCTTTGTCGTGGCGTCACCGTCAGATGTTTAATGATACTTTGTTTCTCTTTGTCGTGACGTCACCGTCAGATGTTTAATGATACTTTGTTTCTCTTTGTCGTGACGTCACCGTCAGATGTTTAATGATACTTTGTTTCTCTTTGTCGTGACGTCACCGTCAGATGTTTAATGATACTTTGTTTCTCTTTGTCGTGACGTCACCGTCAGATGTTTAATGATACTTTGTTTCTCTTTGTCGTGGCGTCACCATCAGATGTTTAATGATACTTTGTTTCTCTTTGTCGTGGCGTCACCATCAGATGTTTAATGATACTTTGTTTCTCTTGTCGTGGCGTCACCATCAGATGTTTAATGATACTTTGTTTCTCTTTGTCGTGACGTCACCATCAGATGTTTAATGATACTTTGTTTCTCTTTGTCGGCGTCACCATCAGATGTTTAATGATACTTTGTTTCTCTTTGTCGTGGCGTCACCATCAGATGTTTAATGATACTTTGTTTCTCTTTGTCGTGGCGTCACCATCAGATGTTTAATGATACTTTGTTTCTCTTTGTCGTGGCGTCACCATCAGATGTTTAATGATACTTTGTTTCTCTTTGTCGTGGCGTCACCATCAGATGTTTAATGATACTTTGTTTCTCTTTGTCGTGACGTCACCGTCAGATGTTTAATGATACTTTGTTTCTCTTTGTCGTGACGTCACCGTCAGATGTTTAATGATACTTTGTTTCTCTTTGTCGTGACGTCACCATCAGATGTTTAATGATACTTTGTTTCTCTTTGTCGTGACGTCACCATCAGATGTTTAATGATACTTTGTTTCTCTTTGTCGTGACGTCACCATCAGATGTTTAATGATACTTTGTTTCTCTTTGTCGTGACGTCACCATCAGATGTTTAATGATACTTTGTTTCTCTTTGTCGTGACGTCACCATCAGATGTTTAATGATACTTTGTTTCTCTTTGTCGTGGCGTCACCATCAGATGTTTAATGATACTTTGTTTCTCTTTGTCGTGACGTCACCATCAGATGTTTAATGATACTTTGTTTCTCTTTGTCGTGACGTCACCATCAGATGTTTAATGATACTTTGTTTCTCTTTGTCGTGACGTCACCATCAGATGTTTAATGATACTTTGTTTCTCTTTGTCGTGACGTCACCATCAGATGTTTAATGATACTTTGTTTCTCTTTGTCGGACGTCACCATCAGATGTTTAATGATACTTTGTTTCTCTTTGTCGTGGCGTCACCATCAGATGTTTAATGATACTTTGTTTCTCTTTGTCGTGACGTCACCATCAGATGTTTAATGATACTTTGTTTCTCTTTGTCGTGACGTCACCATCAGATGTTTAATGATACTTTGTTTCTCTTTGTCGTGACGTCACCATCAGATGTTTAATGATACTTTGTTTCTCTTGTCGTGCGTCACCATCAGATGTTTAATGATACTTTGTTTCTCTTTGTCGTGACGTCACCGTCAGATGTTTAATGATACTTTGTTTCTCTTAGTCGTGGCGTCACCATCAGATGTTTAATGATACTTTGTTTCTCTTTGTCGTGACGTCACCGTCAGATGTTTAATGATACTTTGTTTCTCTTTGTCGTGACGTCACCATCAGATGTTTAATGATACTTTGTTTCTCTTTGTCGTGACGTCACCGTCAGATGTTTAATGATACTTTGTTTCTCTTTGTCGTGACGTCACCATCAGATGTTTAATGATACTTTGGTTCTCTTATAATCTAAGAGAGAGAACATCACACCGGAGGAGGTCAGAGGTCAATGTGCTCCTGCTCCTCTAAGCTCATCTGTGTCTCTCATGTCTTCACAGGTGTCTGAGGAGGAGGAGGAGAAGAAGAAGAAGGAGGAGAAGAAGAAGAAGGAGTCCTCTCCTCCTCCTCCTCCCTGAAGACCCTCCCTCGTTACTTGCGTGTTCTTCTTCTGCTTCTATCGTATCCGTCGTCATATATTTATTCTTATAGCTCATTTAAACTTTCCTTCTCGTGTGTCGTCATGGCGATGCTGATGTTGTTGCTTCTGCACGACGTGAAGCCCACGAGGAGGGTGGGTTGTGTTTGTGTGATTTGTACCCTGAACGCACCACAACCCCTCTGTGTGTGATGACCTCTGGCTGGTGTTTACTGCATGACGATGAACTCAATAACTTGTTGTGATGTTGATCTGCGTTCCTTTGATCTTCTTGTGCGCTGCAGCCTGTTCATGTGTTTGTGTTGATGTGAAGAGACAGAATGTAACTTCAAAGAGAAGCATGGACCAGCTCTTTACTGTCTGAAAGACAACAACAACAACAACAAAGGAGCAGATTACGCTGAGGAACAATCAGGGTCTTTAAATTATTCCCTTTTTTAAATGCAGATTGTTGCTTTGCACACACACACACACACACACACATTCACACACACACACTCACACATTCACACACACACACATTCACACACACACACATACATTCACACAGACACATTCACACACACACATTCACACACACACACACACACACACACACACACACACACACACACACACATTCACACACACACATACACACATTCACACACACACATACACACACATACAAACATTCACACACACACACATTCACACACACACATACACACACACATTCAGACACACATGCACGCACACACATACATACAAACATACACACACACATTCAGACATACAAACATATATACACACATACAAACATACACACACACATATACAAACATACACACACACATTCACACATACAAACATACACACACACATATACACACATACAAACATACACACATACACACATACAAACATACACACATGTCACACACACACACACACACAAGTATACACACGCACACACACACCCTCTGGTCAGGACCAGCTCGTCCACCAGGGGGCGCCCCGTCCCTCAGAGTCACTTGTTGTCTGAAGAGGATTCTGTTGCTTCCACAAACTTTGTTTTTGTTTTAAAGATCAATAACCGTGACGATGATGATGTGCATTCCAATCTTATCAATATCAATACCGTGTGATCAGATGTAACCGCGTGTCAACCAATAAACATGACAAAGCAACGCATCACTACGTGTGTGTGTGTGTGAACCAGAGGTCAGAGGTCAACCTGAGGTCGGAGAATTTGCTTGGGGATCAATCGATTGATCGATTGATTGATTGATTGATTCTCCTCCACCTTCTACTTCTTCCAATGTCTTCTTCTACTTCTTCTTCTTCTTCTTCTCTCCCATTAATCGCCTCCCGACCCCGCAGATGTATCTGCTGACCCTCCGGAAGCCCTGACCCTTATGTTGGGAACCCCCGGACTAAAGTAACTGTATATAAAGTACTTCAAAGTAACCAGAGTACCTTAACTTGTAGACCTCAGTACATGCTGCTCTAGTACTGTTGTACTTCTACTGCAGTAATAATACTAATGAACCCTCTAGTAGTAATACTACTAGTAAAACTTCTATAGTAGTAATACTACTAGTAAAACTTCCTCTGCTGTAGTAATACTACTAGTGAACCCTCAGAGTGAGACCTGAGGACCGGAAGCTGCTCTGGGAGATCAGAATTTCGGGGCAAAGGTCGACGTTTACGGCTCCGCCGCCGCCGCCAATGAAGTACACGATGTACAGGAAGTACACCAAGTACATGATGTACAAGTACAACAAGCCGTCTTTGACCTCAACGGAGTCTAGGAAAGTGAAATAGTTTTGGTCATAAAATAATATTTGCTGCAGATTTATGTACTTAAACACAATATTGAAGTACTTCACTTTGTAGTTAATTCTTCTTCTACTAAAACAGTCTATTAAACAAAGTCACTATAAGTACATATACTCTTACATTAACTCAGTACACAAATGTATACAAAATACTTTAAGTATGTGTGAATACTTTTAGGTTTTTTGTTTAATATTTCTTTTATTTTGTTAAACACTTTATCTTCATATTTAGTTTGAAAGGTGCTATAGAAATAAAGTTTATATTATCATTATTATGATTATTATTTTTATTATTATTATTATTATGTGTATTATTGTATTCAATATATTTAATACATATTGTTTAATCTTGTTTTAGAATATAAATGAAAATTAGGGATTTTTTATACAATTTATGTTGCTAATCAACAAAGGTATCTAACTATGTTTAATGTCTTACAATCAGTTAAATCTTTTTTTATAGTTTATTTATATTAGAAAAATAAAATAATTACAGAATGTCCCCAAAAAGTTTTTACAATCAAATAATGTGTTTATTTTGTAACGTTTTTTTTCCGACGCAGGCGCACTGGTTGTCTTTTCTGGTGACGTCGCCGTGACGTCACCAGCCCCGTGTTACGGTTCAACCTGAGACCCTGTTAACTGGCGACCTTCGGTCGAATCAGAATCAGAATCAGAATTGTATTTATTGCCAAGTAGGTTTACACCTACCTGGAATTTGTTCTGGTGTAATAATAATAATAATACATAACATTTCTATAGCGCTTTTCATAATTCTCAAAGACGCTTTACAACACATAATTTAAAAAATCCTAAAAGCTATGCATTAAAAATAAAAATAAAAGACAAACGATAAAAGCAAATAAGAACGTTCAAGCACATAATCACACATTAAAAGCAGTTTTGAAGAGGTGGGTTTTGATTAGTGATTTAAACGATGAGAGTTCGGTGCAGTCACGGATGATTTTGTATAGGTGCATACAGTGAACATAAAATGAACATAAAACATAAAACATACAAACACAATAAGTACTACTAAAAATACAAAAAGCAGGGCAGGAGTGCAAAAGTGCATGTGCAATGTTCAGTGTGCAAAGTAGTGTGTGCATAACACAGGCTTGAGGTGTGGGGGAGGGGTAAGTGACCCTGTCAGGTGGGGGTCCGGGCCTTGTTCATGAGGCCAACGGCAGCCGGGAAGAAGCTGGTTTTGTGGCGTGAGGTTTTGGTCCTGATGGACCGCAGCCTCCTGCCGGAGGGAAGGACCTCAAAGAGTTTGTGACCCGGGTGGGAGGGGTCGGCCACAATGTGACCCGGGTGGGAGGGGTCGGCCACAATGTGACCCGGGTGGGAGGGGTCGGCCACAATGTGACCCGGGTGGGAGGGGTCGGCCACACTGTGACCCGGGTGGGAGGGTCGGCCACAATGTGACCCGGTGGGGAGGGGTCGGCCACACTGTGACCCGGGTGGGAGGGGTCGGCCACACTGTGACCCGGGTGGGAGGGGTCGGCCACAATGTGACCCGGGTGGGAGGGGTCGGCCACACTGTGACCCGGGTGGGAGGGGTCGGCCACACTGTGACCCGGGTGGGAGGAGTCGGCCACAATGTGACCCGGTGGGAGGGTCGGCCACACTGTGACCCGGTGGGAGGGGTCCTAGGGCCACACTGTGACCCGGTGGGAGGGTCGGCCACAATGTGACCCGGTGGGAGGGGTCGGCCACACTGTGACCCGGTGGGAGGGTCGGCCACAATGTGACCCGGTGGGAGGGTCGGCCACACTGTGACCCGGTGGGAGGGTCGGCCACACTGTGACCCGGGTGGGAGGGTCGGCCACATGTGACCCGGTGGGAGGGGTCGGCCACACTGTGACCCGGTGGGAGGGTCGGCCACAATGTGACCCGGTGATGGAGGAGTCGGCCACACTGTGACCCGGTGATGGAGGAGTCGCCACAATGTGACCCGGTGGGAGGGTCGGCCACACTGTGACCCGGTGATGGAGGGTCGGCCACAATGTGACCCGGTGGGAGGGTCGACTGTGACCCGCCTCAGGGTCCTAGAGGCCAACAGGTCCGTAGAGATGCAGATGATGCAGCCAATCACCTTCTGGAGGTGAGGGATGACGCTGATCGGCCTTTGTCACTGATGGCAGCGTGATGGGAGGTGATGGAGGAGGATGGACTCCATGATGCAGGTGGAGAAGTGCACCATCATTGTCTTTGGTTGAACTTCTTCAGCTGCCGCAGAAAGAACATCCTCTGTTGAGCTCTGTTGGTGAGGGAGCTGATGTTCAGCTGCCACTTGAGGTCCTGGGAGGTGATGGAGGTGATGGAGGTGATGGAGGTGATGGAGATGATGGAGGTGATGGAGGTGATGGAGGTGATGGAGGTGATGGAGGTGATGGAGGTGATGGAGGTGATGGAGGTGATGGAGATGATGGAGGTGATGGAGGTGATGGAGATGATGGAGGTGATGGAGGTGATGGAGGTGATGGAGGTGATGGAGATGATGGAGGTGATGGAGGTGATGGAGATGATGGAGGTGATGGAGGTGATGGGGGTGATGGAGGTGATGGAGATGATGGAGATGATGGAGGTGATGGAGGTGATGGAGATGATGGAGGTGATGGAGGTGATGGAGGTGATGGTGCCCAGGAAGCGGAAGGACTCTGCCGTGTCGACTGGGGAGTCCCTCCGGGTGATGGGGGGGGTGGGGGGCTGGGTTCCTTCTGAAGTCTACGACCATCTCCACAGTCTTCAGAGCCTTTAGCTCCAGGTTGTTCTGCCCACAGCAGGTCACCAGATGATCCGTCTCCCACCTGTAGGCGGACTCGTCCCCCCAGAGATGAGCCCAATGAGGGTGGTGTCGTCCGTGAACTTCAGGATCTTGACGGACTGGTGACTGGAGGTGCAGCTGTTGGTCTACAGGAGGAGAGTCGAGGGGAAAGAACGCAGCCCTGAGGGGAACCGGTGCTTCTAGTCCTGGAGTCAGAGACGCTGCCTCCTGTCAGACAGGAAGTCGGTGATCCACCTGCAGGTGGGAGAGCTTGTCCTGCAGCAGAGCCGGGATGATGGTGTTGAAGGCAGAGCTGAAGTCAACAAACAGGAGGAGTCCAGGTGCTGGAGGATGAAGGGCCATGTTGACCGCATCGTCTACAGACCTGTTGGCTCTGGAGGCAAACTGCAGGGGGTCCAGGAGAGGGTCAGTGATGGCTTTGAGGTGAACCAGCACCAGACGCTCAAATGCCTTCATCACCACAGAGGTCAGGGCGACGGGTCTGGAGTCAGAGTCCAGTGACTTTAGTTTTTTTGGGGACGGGGATGATGGTGGAGGTCTTGAGGCAGGCTGGTACGTGGCACGTCTCCAGTGAGGTGATAAACATGTCTGTGAACACCGGAGATGATCAGCACAGTGCTTCAGGATGGATGGAGAGACAGAGTCTGGCCCGGCTGCTCTGCGGGGGTTCTGTCTCTGAAAAAGTCTGTTGACGTCTCTCTCAAGGATGGAGAGAGACGTCACTGTGGAGGGGGGGGGCTCTGAGGTGGGCAGTTGTGTGGCGCCGGCCTCTGCTGTGGCGGTGCAGTTGATGGGCTGGGGCTGAATGCGTCTGTTGTTGTCGTAGTTACGGCAGATGTTGATAATAGCAAGAGAACACGCAGCTGTCCTCGCGAATGCCGCATTGTTGAGTTCTCCAGTTCAATGAGAAACCTTCTGGTGTCTGAACCGGAGGAGACGATGGAGAAGAGGAAGCGTCCAGCGACTTGAAGCGTCGCGTGTTGTTTACGGGTTGAAACAGGAAGTTAGCAAACTGCCCTTCCTTTGAAATACATTTGGTCAAATAAATAAACACTTAATCAACATACAATTGGGAGTCTGTTTTGTGCAAACATGTGTCACGTAGCATAACTCTGTAGTACAAAAACAACAACAACAAATAGGATGTTACGGGATTCAAACTCATGTCTTTAGGAGGAAAAAAGGTTAATTGACGGGGATCTTACCACTAGGCTTTGTATACTTTATACATACTTTATATACTTTATTCACTCTATACACACTTTCTATATTTTACACACTTTATAGACACTTTATATGTTTTATATACACCTTATAATATATACTTTATATACATTTTGTGTGTGTGTGTGTGTGTGTGTGTGTGTGTGTGTGTGTGTGTGTGTGTGTGTGTGTGTGTGTGTGTGTGTGTGTGTGTGTGTGTGTGTGTGTGTGTGTGTGTGTGTGTGTGTGTGTGTGTGTGTGTGTGTGTGTGTGTGTGTGTCATTGTTCCTCATGAAAGGCTTCAGGTTAAAGGTTATGTTTTGTTCTGCCGGTGGCGTTGAGGTTTACAAAGGTCAGAGGGTCAAATAGAGGTCAAACAGAGGTCAAACAGAATGTTGAATAGAAGGTCAAACAGAAGGTCGATCAGAAGGTCAAATTGAGGTCAAACAGAAGGTCAAACAGAATGTTGAATAGAAGGTCAAATAGAGGTCAAACAGAAGGTCGATCAGAAGGTCAAATAGAGGTCAAACAAAGGTCAAACAGAATGTTGAATAGAAGGTCAAACATAAGGTCGAACAGAAGGTCAAATTGAGGTCAAACAGAAGGTCAAACTGAAGGTCAAAAAGAAGGTCAAACAGAAGGATTCATGAGAATATCTGGAAGCTCCTCCAGAGTCTCTCGTTGGCAGGAGAACCTCCACCAGGTCTGTGGAGCTCACGTGTCGCAGGGGGGGGGGGGGGGGGAGTCTGAAGATCCCTTATGACTTAAGCCCCGCCCCCTCTGCCCCACGGCGTCTCATCTCTGTGAGGCTGCTCCTCAGGCCACGCCCCTTATCTTATAACATGGCCTGGGGGGGGTTGAGATCACACCAGCAGGTTTCTAAAGATCTGGTTCGTCAGGCTGGTCCGGGGCCTCGGGGTCCTGAAGGATTCTATGCGGTCCACTTCGGGTCCAGGAGAACCCCCCAGAGACCTCAGACCTGTTCGGGGATCAGAGGAAATAATTACTAACGAGGAGAAATAAAACTCTGTGGTAATGAGCCGACCTTTGACTCCACGCACCTCAGATGTTTATCGTGTTTACATCAGCCCTTCAAAATATAATCAATGTTATGATTTATTATTAATATTACTCTTGGCATATTAGGAGCCTTTTTAGAATAAAATATTATGATAATGCGATGAACTACAGGGCAGTGGTGGAAGTGGAGTGTCATATTTATATATTTATATATATTAATATATTTATATATATTTATTTATATAAATATATATATATATATATATTTATTTATATAAATATATATATTTATTTATTTATTCGTGTATATATAAATATATATATATTTAAATATATATATTTATTTCTATATATATTTCTATATATATTTATTTCTATAAATTATATATATATATATATAAATGTATATTTAGAGGATTAAAGAGATTGAAATGATGTTAATTAACAAGCAATAACCCCAAAAAATAGATAAAAGTTGTAATGGAAATGAAACAATTATTAGCCCCTCCCGCTTTTCCTCCTTCCGACACACGTTGTTTGTCTGCGTCCCCCGAGGGAGAAAGGCAAGACACGACTCGACATAATGAGATCTGTTGTTGTCGAGCAGAACTCTTCCACGTTTACAAAAACACTGAGAAACACAAAAGTCACATTTAGGATTCATTCATGAGCATCAGAGATCCCGAATACAAAGAGTCCTCCGGCTTCCTGTGGCCTTTCTTTAGCCTGTGAGTCACGTGTTAAGCCCCGCCCCCCTCCTGACCTGTTGCCCCCCCCTGCAGGTCTCTACATTACATTACATTACATGTCATTTAGCAGACGCTTTTATCCAAAGCGACTTACAATAAGTGCATTTCAACCTAGAGTACAAACTAAGAACAACAAGAATACAGGAAGTAACATTTCCTCAACATAGTCGAACTACAAAAGTACCATAAGTAAGTGCTATCTAAGTGCCACTGAAGTGCTAATCTGTGTTTTAATCCAGATATAGGGCTGGCGGAGGAAGACCGTGGCTGTGTCTACTACCGCGCACTTAACGAAGTACACTGCAACGCAGTGCACTGCAGTGCTGATGAAGTGCTGTCTCAAATGGAACACTTAACCGTTAACCACTTGGCGGAAGTGACGGACGCAAATCTGTTCACGGCACCCGCGAAATTAAGCCGGGAGTGACGTATGCAAATCTGCTTGCGATCCCCAAACCCTTAAAGTGACAAAATGAATGCACTTCTTGCCCTCTTGTTGTCCCTTGTTTACCTTTCTCCACCCCATGTGGAAACTGCGATACCTCCACAATCGCGGCAGGAGCCTCCGCCTTCTGGCTGAAGTCGAGATGGTATATGTACATTTAATTGTGATTTTGCCTTACCTTCACAGCATAGCTTCATGTAGTAGTTGCAATTAAATTCTCCTCGCTAGGTATGCTAAATTCTCAATTATCTTTGTCAGAAGTAGCCTTCTTCTTTGCAATCCACATACACACCATATGGAAATAAAACATGACTGTACATCTTTGCCCCTAGATTCCAATTAGTTTTAAGAATTATCCACTGAAATGATAGGCATCATCTGCTTGAATTCACACAGTAATAGGCCTACTTTGACTGACTGTACTTTTATACACATCTCTGTTGTAGTGAAGTTCACCCTGATACAGGAATCAATTAGCAATTGAACACACAGGCATATTAATTATTGTTACAAACATGCATCAATTCTAATATAAATCAGAAAACGCAATAAAAGACTACACAACCTCAATGACAACATTTTATTGATAAAATGACTTGCATATTAATATAATCTTCCCTTCCCCTCCCCTCCCCACACACTCTACAGCAGCCACCCAGTCCCAGGCGGCGCTGCCGTATCAATGTTGCAATGCCACTGCTGGCGTTGTGTTGTGATGGCCACCAGGGCTGGAGTGGGGCCACTTTTCAGCCCGGGAATTTCAGGCTCAAGACCAGCCCACTTTTTTTAATGGTAGTGAAAATTGGATAATTTAATGCAAAGAAGAGTTGTTGACGGGGAGCTCTGCAGCGACCGCGATCAACCTAGTGTCAACAACAAAATTCCCAGAAGTGAAGCGGCCACCGAACTCTCCCGATTACCCACCCCGGGCCTGATGGCCACAGTGACATGAGGGTGGACTTCAGGCTCACCCGAGTCATTCAACGCCCTCATGGCTGTGCTGGGCACTGACTGACCACGGTTGGGGCCCCGAGATCTCCTGTCTAGTTTGTATTTTTTGGCTTGCCAGCGCCACCTCCTATCGGGTGGTGGCCAGGGCCTTCGACAGGCCCCGGGCTCAGTGCATGATGCCAGGGTCCTGAATAACAGCCCCATCTTCTATGAGCAGTCATCCCCTCCACCAGGATACTGTATCCTTGGGGATGGTGGCTCCCCTGCCTGTCCCAACCCATCTGCCTCATGACCCCCTTCAGGCAGCCTGTCCACCTCCAAGCTACAACTGCTGCCTGTCAAAGGCGAGGTGTGTTGTGGAGAGGTCCTTCGGGATCCTGAAGACGCGATGGCGGTCCATCTTCTTAAAGGCCCTGGAGGTGGATGTGAGGTGCCAGAGGTCATTGGAGCCAGATGTCGGGAGGGCAGCAGAGGACCAGCACCAGCACCTCCAGGAAACGTCTCTGGGGCAGGAAACAGAAAGAGGATAGCCATTCAGTGTTCTGTCCCAGACCACCATTACATTTAAATTAATACATACACGACATTAAAAAAACAACACAACGATGATTGAAAGCTACAATTATTTCTCGAAGGACAAGCTTAGATAGCTATCGTAACGGTATTAATTATCGGGCGGCGTGTATGCAAACGCTCGCGGTGTCATGTTAACCCGTTATTAAACTGAGCATATCCATTGTTAATCCATTATTAAAATTGCTATTAGATTGTTGAACAGAACAGCCGTTGTTTAACACTGTCGATGACTGACATAGCTATCTGTCGTCGGACTTGCCGCTGGAGCAAGCGCCTGGAGCCGACCTGCCCCCGCTCGTCAAGCGAAAAGTGTCCGATAAAAGTGCACCTTGGTCGGACTGGCCGGGTGGTGGATTAGCCAGCTATCTTATCATAACTGCCATGCAGATCCAATGGCATCTAATGCTACCTAGGTATGCTCACTAATCTGAGAATGGCATGTTCGTAGTACATTGTAATACCAGTACAATGTGTAATTACCGCTGATACTTACATTACGGTCTGTAGCTTCGTGGTCTACCGCTTGTGCTGTCCGCCATTGTTTTAGAAATGAAATGAAGAGCTGGCGAAAGGGCTCCTCCTCTTCCGGTACGTCACCAAGATGGCGGCCGCTTAGTGCGAGTAGTGTCCATCGTTTCACATGTTCTGCCCGTTTGCAGTGCACCATCCGGGTACTTTCAGTGCACTGAATTCTGCTGGTTTTTTCAGTGGCACACTTGGAACACTGAAAGTCAGTGCTCAAGTGCTCAAGTGCTCAAGTGCGCGGTAGTAGACACAGCCCTGGACCAGGTGTTCCGGCTGCCCACCACCACCTTCATCGGGGGCGGCGAGTGCTCGCTGCCCCTCAGGGAGATCGTCCGGCGCCTGGAGGTAAAACGTTTTATATGACGATGAATCATAATAAACATAACGCGGCGAGGCCAATGGAGCATCTATATCTATGATAATGTCCTTTCACTAAAGGGGAGTAAACAATCGACCCAGACGCACCAAAACGTCTCTTAAACACCGAGATCTGCTCTTAGAATTAATCTTAAATGTATAATAATAATGTTATTTGCGTTTTTAAAGCTGATCATTTGATTTCACGTGACTAAAGCATTCAAAATACAATTTATAGATAGTTTTAGAAACATAAACTTCTACATTTGAGTAAATATTTAGCAGCCAAATGAAATAGTTCCAGGATTTTACGCCTTTTTGTTTCTTTATATCACATTTAGAACTGGACTTCTTCCTCTATAGTTTATAGGAGCGCTCTGAGTTCAGGCCTTCTGCTCACGGTTCGTTCTGCTCCTGCGCCCTCTGGTGGCGAGGAGAAGAATGCAGCTCAGAGCTCCGGAAGCGGAACGTCTCCCTGAACCTCCCTCTCTCTCCACTAGATGGCGTACTGCCGGCACATCGGGGTGGAGTTCATGTTCATCAACGACGTGGAGCAGTGCCAGTGGATCAGGCAGAAGTTCGAGTCGCCGGGAGCCATGCAGTTCAGCCCGGAGGAGAAGAGGACTCTCCTGGCCCGGATGATCCGGTCCACCAGGTCAGGGGGAAGGCTGGGGGGGGGGGAGGTCCTGAGACAATGTCACGCAGCAGCACCGCCTCCCGTCCACAGGTTCGAGGAGTTCCTGGAGAGGAAGTGGTCCTCGGAGAAGAGGTTCGGTCTGGAGGGCTGCGAGGCGCTCATCCCGGCCCTGAAGACCATCATCGACGAGGCCAGCCTGAGCGGAGTGGAGAGCGTCGTCATGGGAATGTCTCACAGGTAACCCAGGGGGGAAACACCCACCTGGTGTCTCACAGGTAACCATGGGGGGGGGAACACCCACCTGAAGCCTTACAGGTAACCCAGGGGGGGAACACCCACCTGAAGCCTTTCAGGTAACCCAGGGGGGGAACACCCACCTGAAGCCTTTCAGGTAACCCAGGGGGGGAACACCCACCTGGTGTCTCACAGGTAACCCAGTGGGGGAACACCCACTTGAAGCCTTACAGGTAACCGAGGGGGGAAACACCCACCTGGTGTCTCACAGGTAACCATGGGGGGGGAACACCCACCTGAAGCCTTACAGGTAACCCAGGGGGGGGAACACCCACCTGAAGCCTTACAGGTAACCCAGGGGGGGAACACCCACTTGAAGCCTTACAGGTAACCCAGGGGGGGAACACCCACCTGGTGTCTCACAGGTTACCATGGGGGGGGAACACCCACCTGAAGCCTTACAGGTAACCCAGGGGGGGAACACCCACCTGAAGCCTTACAGGTAACCCAGGGGGGGAACACCCACCTGAAGCCTTACAGGTAACCCAGGGGGGGAACACCCACCTGGTGTCTCACAGGTAACCATGGGGGGGGAACACCCACCTGAAGCCTTTCAGGTAACCCAGGGGGGGAACACCCACTTGAAGCCTTTCAGGTAACCCAGGGGGGGAACGCCCACCTGAAGCCTTTCAGGTAACCCAGGGGGGGAACACCCACCTGAAGCCTTTCAGGTAACCCAGGGGGGGAACACCCACTTGAAGCCTTACAGGTAACCCAGGGGGGGAACACCCACCTGAAGCCTTACAGGTAACCCAGGGGGGGAACACCCACCTGGTGTCTCACAGGTAACCATGGGGGGGGAACACCCACCTGAAGCCTTTCAGGTAACCCAGGGGGGGAACACCCACCTGAAGCCTTTCAGGTAACCCAGGGGGGGAACACCCACTTGAAGCCTTACAGGTAACCATGGGGGGGGTGGAACACCCACCTGAAGCCTTACAGGTAACCCAGGGGGGGAACACCCACCTGGTGTCTCACAGGTAACCATGGGGGGGGGAACACCCACCTGAAGCCTTTCAGGTAACCCAGGGGGGGGGAACACCCACCTGAAGCCTTACAGGTAACCCAGGGGGGAAACACCCACCTGAAGCCTTACAGGTGGAGCAGGTGGAGCCCAACGCGTCTCCTCCACCTGCAGGGGGAGGCTCAACGTTCTGGCCAACGTCATCCGGAAGGAGCTCGACCATCTTCTGCCAGTTCGACTCCAAGCTGGGAGCCGCTGACGAGGTTTGAAGAGAAAGCTACCGCTATTAGCGTAGCTTAGCATAAAACAGCTTACACATTCCAGACAATAAATATTAAACAAGATGTAAAAGAGTGAGATTCAGAGCAGGTGGGTCTGTTGCCTGTGGATGCTGCCGTGCTAGCTGTTTCCAGTCTTTATGCTAAGCTAAGCTAACCAGCCGTAGCTTCATATTCCATAACCATATTCATTATAATTCTCTTTGTGTTTCATTGGCTCCGCCCTCTCCGTGGATATATTTCATTGGCTCCGCCCTCTCTCTTTGTGTTTCATTGGCTCCGCCCTCTCTCTTTGTGTTTCATTGGCTCCGCCCTCTCTCTTTGTATTTCATTAGCTCCGCCCTCTCTCTTTGTGTTTCATTGGCTCCGCCCTCTCTCTTTGTGTTTCATTGGCTCCTCCCCCTCCCTCTCCCTGTGTGTGCAGGTTTCGAGCTGGGCTTCGCCATGGCCAGTCCCAAGGCCCTGGTCTTGTGGGAGGCCCAGTTCGGGGACTTCCACAACACGGCCCAGTGCATCATCGACCAGTTCATCAGCTCGGGTCAGGCCAAGTGGGTCCGGCAGAACGGCATCGTGCTGCTGCTCCCCCACGGCCTGGAGGGCATGGTACGACCCACAGCCGCCAGGAAGCATCATGGGTTCTGAAGTGTGTGTTTACTCAACGTCCCCCCCCCCCCCCCCTCAGGGTCCGGAGCACTCGTCGGCTCGCCCCGAAAGGTTTCTGCAGATGTGCAACGACGACCCGGATGTTTTCCCTGTGCGTTCACGTCAGAGACATCGAACCCACGGCCTCGATCTGTCAGGTCTTAGAGTTCTGAAAGAGGATGAGAGTCACGTGAAGAACATAAAGAAACGGCCCAGGGTTGAGTCAACTTTATAGGGTTGAGTCAACTTTATAGGGTTGAGTCAACTTTATCGGGTTGAGTCAACTTTATAGGGTTGAGTCAACTTTATAGGGTTGAGTCAACTTTATAGGGTTGAGTCAACTTTATCGGGTTGAGTCAACTTTATCGGGTTGAGTCAACTTTATAGGGTTGAGTCAACTTTATAGGGTTGAGTCAACTTTATCGGGTTGAGTCAACTTTATCGGGTTGAGTCAACTTTATAGGGTTGAGTCAACTTTATAGGGTTGAGTCAACTTTCCAGGATTGACTCAACTTTAGAGACGAGTCAAATTTCTAGCTTTGAGTCAACTTTCTAGGCTAGAGTCAAATGTATAGGACTTCCATCCTATAAAGTTGAGTCAATCCTATAAAGTTGACTCAACTTTCTCGGACAACAACAACAACAAACAAACAACCTTGTTGTGCCGCTAGGCTCTGACGGAGGACTTCGCCGTGCGCCAGCTGTTCGACTGCAACTGGATCGTCGTCAACTGCTCCACGCCGGCCAACTTCTTCCACGTGCTGCGCCGGCAGATCCTGCAGCCGTTCAGGAAGCCTGTGAGTGAGGAGGAGGCGGAGGGCGAGATGGTAGAGCGTCAAGGTCACGGAGGTCGTCCTCTCTCTCCCTCTCCCTCTCTCCCTCTCCCTCTCTCTCTCTCTCCCCTCTCTCTCTCTCAGCTGATCGTGTTCACTCCCAAGTGGCTGCTGCACCACCCTTAGGCCAAGTCCAGCTTCGACGACATGCTTCCAGTTACGGAGACGTCGTGACCTCTTGACCTCCCAAACACCGGTGGTTTGATAGTAATTAAAGAAAAGACGCCACAATAATAGATACAATTATATATTTCGGAAAAGACATCAATATAGTAAATATACAATATTTATTTAAGAAAAGACATATTATAAAAATACTATATAATACAATATATTTAAAATAGGACATCACAATAATAAATAATACAATATATTTAAGAAAAGGCGTCACAATAATAAAATAATAAATTTAAGAAAAGTGTTCAAAATACTAAAAACTATTTTTTTAAAGATGTCATAATAATAAATATAACCATATATTTAAGAAAGACGTCACAATAATAAATATGACACTATATTTTTTAAAAGACGTCACAATAATAAATAATAAAATATATTTAAGTAAAGACGTCACAATAATAAATAATAAAATATATTTAAGTAAAGATGTCATAACAATAACATATATTTAAGAAAAGACGTCACAATAATATATTATAAAATATTCTTAAGAAAAGACGTCACAATAATATATTATAAAATATTCTTAAGTAAAGACGTCACAATAATAAATAATTAAATATATTTAAGTAAATACATCAAAATAATAAATATGACACTATTTTTTTAAAGACATCACAATAATAAATAATTAAATATATTTAAGTAAAGACGTCACAATAATGTCCTGTTCACCCTCATCTCTATTCAATGAGGCTCAGTTGTCCTCGCGCCGTGTTCTCTGCTCTCTGACTGACAGGCTGCTCTAGAGCCTCACCTGTGAGGTGGGAGGTCCTTTGTGATTTAGTGAGTGTTCATTGGTTGTTTTTTTCCCAAAATGTTGACAGACAAACGGATTGACAAATCACGTTGAAGGTTTCGTGTGACGAGTTCTTTCCGCGCCGCGTCCCCCGACACGTCGCCCCTCCGTTCCTCTGTGTATCAGAGGGGGAGACGGGAGGAAGGAGGAGCAGGAGGAAACCCGACTGATTCATCCACGAGTTTAAACTGATTTATGATCCTTATTTTCACGGAGAAATAATTGTTTTAAAAACGGAAACAGTGTTAAACCGTACTGCCGCGGCTTGACACTCGGTTTGAGTGTAAAAACTTCAACGAAGTAAACAAAGTTGCGTTAATTGCGTTAAAATATTTTAGTGCGTTAACGCGGCCAAATTAATCGCATAGATTAACGCGTTAACGCTGACAGCCCTAATAATAAGATATTCTTAATTAAAGACGTCACAATTCAATTCAATTCAGTTTATTTGTATAGCCCAATTTCACAAATTACAAATTTGTCTCGGAGTGCTTTACAATCTGTACACATAGACATCCCTGTCCCAAAACCTCACATCGGACCAGGAAAAACTCCCAAATAACCCTTCAGGGGGAAAAAAAGGGAAGAAACCTTCAGGAGAGAACAGAGGAGGATCCCTCTCCAGGATGGACAGAACAACAGATGTCATGTGACCAGAAGGACAGATTTAGAGTTAAAATACATTCAATGAATATGACAGAGTGTATGAATAGTTCATAGTAGGCATATTCCACGATGGAGACCTCCACGATCCATCAGGCAGATGGCGGTGGGGAGGAGGAGTCTCAACAGTGGGCGGAGTCTCAACAGGACAGTGGTGTAGTCAGGAGCAGGAATTCCACGACCCAGACCTCGATGATCCGTCAGCAGATAGGATCTATGTCGTCTCATAGGGTCCGATGACCCCATGAGACGTGAAGTCACAAGGACTCCGGGGAGAAAGCAGAGTTAGTAACGTGTGATTGAGAGATGAAAATTCATCCTTAAGGAGAGAAAAAAGAGGAGATAGGTGCTCAGTGCATCCTAAACGTCCCCCGGCAGCTATAAGCCTATAGCAGCATATCAAGGGGCTGGACCAGGGCAAACCTGATTCAGCCCTAACTATAAGCTCTGTCAAAGAGGACGTATATTTTTGAAATATTACGTAGATGAAAGAATGCAGTCCTTGAGATTTGCTTTACGTGGGAGTTAAAGGACGTCACAATAATAAATACTTAAATATTCTTAAGTAAACCAGAACAATAATATATAATATTCTTAAGAAAAGACGTCACAATAATAAATATTTAAATATTCTTAAGTAAAGACGTCACAATAATAAAGTATCACGTGTTCCTCAGTATCAACGTCATACATGAGCGTGCGTCCTCGGGTCACATGATCACCCAGAAGCTCCTCCCCCCCTCAGCTGTCTCCGTTCCCGTTCGATCTGGTGAAGGCGGAGACGGATCGGTACCCGACCGCCGACCTGGTCTGGTGCCAGGAGGAGCACAAGAACCAGGGTTACTATGACTACGTCAAGCCCCGCCTCCGCACCGCCATCCAGCGCACGCGCCCCGTCAGGTGAGGAAAACAAACATGGCCGCCGTGTCCAGCGCGGAGAGGTGCGGGAATGCTCACCTGTGTGTGTGTGTGTGTGTGTCTGTGTGTGACTGTGTGTGTCTCTGTGTGTGTGTGTGTGTGTGTGTGTGTGTGTGTGTGTGAGTGTGAGTAGGTATGCGGGTCGTGACCCCGCGTCGGCTCCGGCTACCGGGAACAAACCGACTCACCTCGCCGAGCTGCGGCGCCTCCTGGACACGGCGTTCCACCTGGAGGCGGGAAAAGTGGAGGAGAAGAAAAGTGGAGTAGGAAAGTGGAGTGGAAGAAAAGTGGAGAAGAGGAAAAGTGGAGTAGAAGAAAAGTGGAGTAGGAAAGTGGAGTAGAGGAAAAGTGGAGTAGAGGAAAAGTGGAGTAGGAAAGTGGAGTAGAAGAAAAGTGGAGAAGAGGAAAAGTGGAGTAGGAAAGTGGAGTAGAGGAAAAGTGGAGTAGGAAAGTGGAGTAGAGGAAAAGTGGAGTAGAGGAAAAGTGGAGTAGAAGGAAAGTGGAGTAGGAAAGTGGAGTAGAGGAAAAGTGGAGTAGGAAAGTTGAGTAGAGGAAAAGT
The DNA here is from genome assembly GCF_029220125.1 of Pseudoliparis swirei. Classification (NCBI taxonomy): domain Eukaryota; kingdom Metazoa; phylum Chordata; class Actinopteri; order Perciformes; family Liparidae; genus Pseudoliparis; species Pseudoliparis swirei. Next base: position 22,625,029 of record NC_079402.1, read on the forward strand.
GGAGTAGAGGAAAAGTGGAGTGGAAGAAAAGTGGAGTAGAAGGAAAGTGGAGTAGGAAAGGAGTAGAGGAAAAGTGGAGTAGAGGAAAAGTGGAGTAGAAGGAGTACCGGCATTGAATGTACGAATTTATTCGCAATTTTAATGACTTTTATCTTAATTTTGTATCTTTATTTAATAGTAATGTCATAATAAGAATAAGAATAATGATAATAATCATCTAACCAATTGATGTTGCGCAATCACCGTCTGAACACACGTTTGAATCGATGACGTCACAACGATGTATTTATTTTCATAAATGTTTTGGATAAATAAAGGTGACCCTTTGACCTCGTTACCATGGCAACAAGGAGGCGCTCGTAGGTTTATGTTCATAATAAAAGTGAAGATGAAATGTTCGTCTCCCTGGATCCTCTAATGTTGCTCTATAGAAGACTTGAAACTAGACTCAAGTTTACGGTCGCCCCCTGGTGGTCAGGAGAGAGAATGCAGCTTTAACACATGAAGCATAGGCTTCTATACAACCAGAGGAGTCGCCCCCTGGTGGTCAGGAGAGAGAATGCAGCTTTAACACATGAAGCATCATCGGCTGCCAGCTGGAGCACCTGGAACAGGTGGTGGAGAGGAGGTCGTTGAAGAAACTGGTGTCCATATTGGACAACCCGGACCACCCTCTCCACCACCTCCTACAGGGACAGAGGAGTACTTTCTCCAGACGTCTCCTCACGCTCCGCTGCCACAAGGAGAGATACAGGAGAACATTCCTGCCGACGGCTATGAGGCTCTACAACAGTTCACCTCTTGCCAGATCACCCTAACCCTTCTTATATTTTGTGTTTTGTTTTTTTATTCTTGTGTGTTACTGCTACTGACTCGACAAATTTCCCCTTGGGGATTAATAAAGTATATATCTATCTATCTATCTATAGGCTTCTATACAATCAGAGGAGTCGCCCCCTGGTGGTCAGGAGAGAGAATGCAGCTTTAACACATGATGCATAGACTTTATTTTAAAATAATTTAAAATGTTATGTTCACAAATAATAACCTTTAACTTGCCGCCATCCAAAGGTTCTGGTAGTGTGTAGTGATAGTTCTCTAATATACTAACAATTCTCTAATGTACTCTACTTCTCTCTACTTCTAATCATTATCTTTGTTTTCTGTCACATTTCCCGTCAACTATTAAATTAAAGGTGCAAATAGAAAAATTATCTTTACAATCAAAAACAATTTCTTATTGTTCTGGATTCAAACAATCAGTATGTTTAGTGCAGATTTAGGACGTTGACGTTGAGTCCCGGGGCCTCACAGCCGGCTCCTGGAGAGGAAGTGGAACAGGTCGATGTGCGGCCCTCCGGACGCCCTCTGCACCGCGCAGTAGTTCCTCAGCAGCCGGAACACTCGCCCTGAGACGGAGAGCGGCGTCAGGAAACGGTTTGTTGTCTGAACGTTTGGGTTTCCTCCTGAAGGCTCACCGACTGTCGCTCCATCGCTGACCAGCTGGTGGTACGTCCGCTCGAGGCCCCGCTTCAGATCCTCGTCCTGGAAGGTGAAGAAGGCCAACCCTCTCCTCGCCTTCGCCGCCGCCATCAGCTGGATCACGGCTTCACAGGGTGGGGGGGGGGGGGTCAAGTACAATGTCTCTACCGGCGGGGGAGGGGTGGGCGGGTGGTCCCTGACGTACCTTTGAGCTGAGGGTCTCCGTTGAACACGCCACAGCCCCACTTGCCCGTGGCGATGTCGGGCTCGTCGGGGTCACGACCTTTGAATCCACAGTACGCCTTCAGGGACGCCAGAAGAATCACGTACAAATGAGAACCAGAGAGGACATATGAAATAAACACAATATATAACATATATTATAGATATTATATATATATATATGATCTATTATAATAATATTACATATTATATTATGTGATATCTAAATATATAATATATTATATATATATAATATAAATGTATTATATCACAAGTATAAAAATTAGTGTTGTCAGCGTTAACGCGTTAATCTATGTGATTAATTTGGCCGCGTTAACGCACTAAAATATTTTAACGCAATGAACGCAACTTTGTTTACTTCTGGTGTTCGTTGAAGTTTTTTCACTGCTCTGAGTGTCAAACCGCGGCAGTATGGTTTAACACTGTTTCCGTTTTTAAAACAATTATTTATCCGCGAAAATAAGGAGCATAAATGAGTTTAACTCGTGGATGAATCAGTCGGGTTTCCTCCTGCTCTCCTTCCTCCCGTCTCCCCCTCTGACACACAGAGGAACGGAGGGGCGACGTGTCGGGGGACGCGGCGCGGAAAGAACTCGACACACGAAACCTTCAACGTGATTGGTCAATCCGTTTGTCTGTCAACATTTTGCGAAAAAAACAACCAATGAACACTCAGTAAATCACAAAGGACCTCCCACCTCACAGGTGAGGCTCATTAGCAGCCTGTCAGTCAGAGAGCAGAGAACACGGCACCAGGACAATGAGCCTCATTGAATAGAGCTGAGATTGTTCTGGAATGTTTGATGTATAACACGTGGGTATGTGTCATATGCAAACGCCTTTAAAATGTGAATTTATATTTTTTTGTAAAATGTATAAAATGCCCCCAGCCTCCAGAGGGTGAACATGACATATGTGAATGTCAGTCAGTCACCAAGGCCACTGGTTCTGCTGTTCAGTGTTAAAGATGACAGGACCAATGGGGTCTCAATATACTTCTTTTTTATTACTAATCTGATGTTTCACTGAAGAAACAATTTATCATCCACAATATTAAATACCTCGCTGGCACTTTATAGGTAGGAGCCTCTTTGAAACACAGCTCTGTGTGAAGTTTTGTCTTTAAAAAGAAGAAAAAAAACTTTTAATCGCGATTAATGTATTTCAAAATGTGCGATTAATTAGTTAATTTTTTTAATCGATTGACAGCCCTAATAAAAATATATCATTAAAAAATATATTATACATACTATAATATATACAAATATATTAGGATATATATGTATAAATATATTATAATATTACATAATATATTGTATATTATGAAATTATTTAAATATATACAATATGATATATATGATATAATATATTATGATATATATATATTATTTTAAATTACTATATATTTAAAAAAATAAAGATAATACGAATCTATATGATGTAATATGTAAATATATATCATAATATATTAGATATAAATATATAATAATATATATAAATATAGTATGCTATACATATATAAATATATTCTAATGTTACATTATATATTATGTAATATATAAAGATATAATATATACATTAATATATAATATTATAAAATTACATTATATATGATATAGTATATCTGTAAATATATATGATATTTATAACATATATAAATACATTTCATTGTAACATCACCTTGTTGAGTTCCCGTGTCACGTTGCTCATGGTGTATTGATCACTCCGGTGTTTGAAGTTCATGGCGTCGATGGCGAGGATTCTCCTCTGCAGCCGCATCCACTCGTCTCTGATGGCGAGACGTGGTGAGGACACAGCGACACTCAGACGCACACACGTGGAGGCGGAGCTCGTACCTTTGCAGGTGGTCGTCGTGAGGCCCCGCCCACTCGAAGCTGTCCCCGAAGCCCGAGTACTGGCTGAACTGCTGCGAGCCTGAAACACACGCAGGAAACCACCGCCGTGACTTCCTGTTTGAGCGCTGAAGCCCATTGGACACTTAGAATACAGGTGGATGAAATCCAGCATTCTGATTGGTTGAGAGTCACGAGGTGTACTAATAACCAATAACTGATCCATAACCAATAACTGATCAATAACCTGTGATGATCAGACACTCGGTGTCCCCGAGCTTCTCCGTGAAGAGGCGCGACACGATGAGCTCCGGACTCAAGAGGAAGAGGATCTCCTCCTGGACCAGACCAGAACCCAGGACCCCCCCACCGATGCAGCTGGAGGCAAAGTCCACCTACACACACACACACACACACACACAGTTTAAACCAGGCTCTGGTTGAAGCAGCTGCTTCCTGTCGGTCTCACCTGCAGCAGCTGCTTCCTGTCGGTCTCACCTTCAGCAGCTGCTTCCTGTCGGTCTCACCTGCAGCAGCTGCTTCCTGTCGGTCTCACATGCAGCAGCTGCTTCCTGTCGGTCTCACCTTCAGCAGCTGCTTCCTGTCGGTCTCACCTGCAGCAGCTGCTTCCTGTCGGTCTCACCTTCAGCAGCTGCTTCCTGTCGGTCTCACCTGCAGCAGCTGCTTCCTGTCGGTCTCACATGCAGCAGCTGCTTCCTGTCGGTCTCACCTGCAGCAGCTGCTTCCTGTCGGTCTCACCTGCAGCAGCTGCTTCCTGTCGGTCTCACCTTCAGCAGCTGCTTCCTGGTCTCACCTGCAGCAGCTGCTTCCTGTCGGTGCAGCTGCTTCCGCAGCAGCTGCTTCCTGTCGGTCTCACATGCAGCAGCTGCTTCCTGTCGGTCTCACCTGCAGCAGCTGCTTCCTGTCGGTCTCACCTTCAGCAGCTGCTTCCTGTCGGTCTCACCTGCAGCAGCTGCTTCCTGTCGGTCTCACCTGCAGCAGCTGCTTCCTGTCGGTCTCACATGCAGCAGCTGCTTCCTGTCGGTCTCACCTGCAGCAGCTGCTTCCTGTCGGTCTCACCTGCAGCAGCTGCTTCCTGTCGGTCTCACCTGCAGCAGCTGCTTCCTGTCGGTCTCACCTGCAGCAGCTGCTTCCTGTCGGTCTCACCTGTAGTAAACCGGTTCCCTCCGTCTCGATGGCGCCGCCTGACGCCACGTGAAGTTTATTCATCTTTTCTTCACAGCTGAGACAAAAACAGTCACTAATTAATAATAATGATAAGCAATATTATTAATTATTATTAATATTATTATCATAATTTGAATAATTTGAATTACTATCATTTTTATTTGTATTATCATAATAAAAATAATTATAATAAATAAATACAAATGTTTATTATCATAATAATGATTATTATTATTTTATTATTATTATTATTATTATTATTATTAATAATATCACTGTATCCAGTTGGGCATCTCCGTGTCTTTGAAGCAGCGCCTCTCAAACGTCACCAAGCCATTAGGTCTCGATTCTGTAAAGAAGACGAGGAAGAGTAGGGTGAACTGTCTCACACACATGAGGAAGATGAACTGTCTCACACACATGAGGAAGAGGAGGGTAACTCACGCTCCTTCGTCATCACTCTGAAGTATTGCATCACAGCTCTCAGCTTTTCTTTCTTCCGTGACGACCACTGACCAAAGAGTCTGAGAACGAGGGTTACACACAGTGACTACACACACACACAGACACACACACACACACACTCACACACCCTCTCACCGGGTGAAGTTGATGGAGGGGTACCCCGTGTACTCGGCGTGCGGCCCGGCGGCGTTGCGGTGGGGGAAGGTGCAGAAGAAGGCGTTGGCGAGCAGGCAGGAGATCTGCACCTGGGACAGCGTGATGGAGGCGGAGCTTCCCTTCTTCAGCAGCGGGACGCCCTGCAGGTTATACATTATTATTATTACCCGTGTGTATTTCGGGTGTTCTTGTGAATTTAATGCAGAATCTAGGGGTTAAAAACATTGAATTATTTTATTTTGAGGGATTTTAAATATGATTAATGGATAAATTAATCAAAGACTGAAACTAATGCTCTGAAATCATTATGAAATATAATTATTATATATTTAGATTTATTATGAACCAAACAAATTCTAGGGAGTAAAATTATTTTTTTAAATATATATATATTTATATATATATATTTGAATATATATTTATATAAATATATATATATTTAAAATAAATATGTATATATATTTATTTAAATATGCCCCTTTATTGGTCTCTGAATTGAATACAGAATCTAGGGTGTAAAAAAATATATATTTATATTTTTAAATGATTAGTATTTTAAATGCCTGCTTTCATGTTTCATCTTTATTTATAATAATAATAACAATAATAATAACAATAGACTGAACTTAATGGCCTGAGATGATTATGAAATAACATTATTATATAATTAAGATTTATTATTTAAAATTGTTTTTAATTATATATATTTTAAATATTCCCCTATATTTGTCATCTGTAAAAGGTGCACATTAAGTTTATTTAGTAAAATAATGTATAAACTGACATAGTGTAATATATTGTGTTTATCTTGAATAGGTATTGTTAGAGCTCCATCCCATGTGCGGTGTTCAGGGTGAATGTCCAGTGGGGTTCATACCATCCTCACGGCGGCGGGCAGCTGCAGGGCCAACGCCGCTATCTTGGGGAACAGTTTGCCGAAGTCGTTTTCAGCCTTCGGGATAACCTGGAGAGGAAATGAGAGGATGTGTTCTCTAGAGACACGGAGCGAAGGACGAAAGAACAGACGTGACCTCTGACCTTCACGAAGCTGATGAGGGCATCGAAGGACCACTGGCCTTTATACTTGGGGTTGTACTTCATGATGGCGTCCTGGAGACGAGACACAATGGAAGACAAGAGAATCTCAACACTGAGGGATGGATAGGTAGGTCTATAGATCGATATGTAGGTAGATAGATAGGTAGAGAGGTAGATGGATGGATGGATGAGTGGGTGGATAGATAGATGGATGGATAGAATATCAAAGATGTAGCCCAACAAGCAACAGTGTAGCGGTGTGAGTTGAGTGATGGACGGTTGCTATGGGAACAGGCTTCACCTCCACATCCTCGGCGCTCGCCGTCGTCTTCTTGGCCAGAGCGCTCAGCTTCTTGGAGATCGTGTCCCACCTACTCGTCTGGCTGGATTGCTGAAGACAGGAGAGACGTGTTGACATGTTGCCGTGGCGACAGGCCAGGTGTTCCTCAGGTGAGCGCCTCCTACACACCATGCTGAGGAGGGACTTCGCGAACATCACGCTACTCGGGGAACTGGGCATTTTCACAAAGTTAGCGTTCCACATGTCCCTCCCCTCCCGAGGCACGGCTCCGCCCCCATGGTTGAACACCCCCACCTGAGAGGAACACGTCACATTGAGACGAAAAACAAAGATTGGAGAAAAGTTTTTAAATAACTTGATCGTAGCTCCTCCTCCTGCCGACCCCTGAGAGGGATCAGCTGACCCTTTGAACTGAACTCTGACGTTTCCAGGAGGTTAAATCACTGGTTTCCTCAATGGAGCCTGTCAGGAAGGTCAAAGTAGAGGTCAAACTCCTAAAGACTGGGCTCAGTGGAGCGAGCCGCTCTGGGGTCTTACGTCCACGAGGACGCTGCTGGTCCGGCTGAAGGTCAGGCGACCCGCCCGGTTCTCACACTGAGGAAGATGCTTCAGCCGGTTCAGCGGACAGCTGGAGGAAGAGCCGTCCTCCGCCTGCTGCGCCTCCACCGCCTCCACCCGTCCACCGCTCACATCCGCTGGACAGGAGGGCTGGGGAGAGGAGGAGGAGGAGGAGGAGGAGGCGCGGGACGGATCTGAGCCGGGTTCAAACTGCATCAGGTCTCTCACTTGGGAGCTGTCGTTGCGTGCGGCCATCGCTGGAGCTTCAGACACAGAACAGGAAACAATGGAGGTCAATGTGAGCGGGAAGTCTAGATGTTGGGAGAAGCAGGAGGCTCAACTTCCTGTTTGAGAAACACTGTGACTTCCTGTTCCAACCTGAACTGTTGTGTCACACAGTTACGGGGAGGATAGTCCATAACCAGGCCTGGGGGGGGGGGGGGGGGGGGGGCACCGTCAGGCCTGCAGTAGCATGAGGTTTTCTAAAGGGACCCTGGCTCTCAGGGACGTTACCACCTCCGTCCACAGGGGGCGCCAGAACCAACACGACGTGAGACTTAAAGTGAATGAAGGATCTGACTTCCTGGTTATCCCAATAATGTCTTACACACACATATAAACACACACACACACACGCACACGCACGCGCACACACACGCACACGCACACGCACACACACACACACAGTCCCTTCCCAAGGACGTCGAGTCCGCTCACCTTAAAACAACAGGTCCAGGTCCAGGTCCAGGTCCAGGTCCAGGTCCAGGTCCAGGTCCAGGTCCAGGTCCAGGTCCAGGTCCAGGTCCAGGTACTCACCCGTCACCCTAACACGTCCACGATGTTCCGAAGTCACGTGACTGTCTTGACCTCCGCGGCTGGTCGCGGACACGCAGCGTCTGTCTCGAGGAGAGAGTAACTTTCACTTTAGGGCGAAAGCGAAAGTAAAGCTACGTTTTATACTTTAAAAAACACGTGACATGTTCTAAAGTATGTCGCCTACTATTATACATATATAATATTAATATTAATATCCTGAGCGTGAACTCTTTCAGAAGCTGACACTTTATTCACGTTTAAACAAACAAATAGTGGATTTATTTATTTATTTTTAAACATACATGAACGACAATTATTATGAAGTAGAGTAGTGGAATGAATTCAGTGTATTTATTGTACTGTACTGAACTATAACTTTAGTTATTCTAGAGGGTTTTTAATGAGGTGTTTCTAATGTATTATGAGTTATATACCAATACAGTATATAGTATCAATACATTTAACTCACAGTATAATATGTATATATGTATTTATATATGTATATATGAATTTATATATGTATTTATATATGTATATATGTATGTATATATGTATTTATATATGTATTTATATATGTATTTATATATGTATATATGAATTTATATATGTATAAATATATTTATATATGTATATATGAATTTATATATGTATTTATATATGTATATCTGTATTTATATATGTATTTATATATGTGTATATGTATTTATGTATATATGTATTTATATATGTAATTATATATGTATACATGCATATATGTATGTATATATGTATTTCTATATGTATTTATATATGTATATATGTATTTATGTATGTATATATGTATTTATATATTACATTACATTACATGTCATTTAGCAGACACTTTTATCCAAAGCGACTTACAATAAGTGCATTTCAACCTAGAGTACAAACCAAGAACAACAAGAACACAGGAAGCAACACTTCCTCAACTGGTGTATATTTGGAGGGATTTTCTCCTATCAACCGTGACCAATTATTTTCAACGGTTTCTACTTCGAACACGTCTACCTGTCTCTTGGACCCCATCCCGACGAGGCTGCTTAAAGACGTTTTGCCTTTAATTGGCGGCTCTCTATTAGATATTATCAATGTGTCTCTGCTAACAGGCCACGTACCACACTCCTTCAAGGTGGCTGTTATTAAACCTCTCCTGAAGAAGCCCACTCTGGATCCAGAGGTGTTGGCTAACTACAGACCGATCTCTAACCTCCCCTTCCTCTCCAAGATCCTTGAGAAAGTGGTCGCAAATCAGTTGTGCGACTTTCTACATCATAATAGTTTATTTGAGAAATTTCAATCAGGATTTAGAAAACACCACAGCACCGAGACGGCACTGGTGAAAATTACAAATGACCTCTTAATGGCAGCAGATAAAGGACTGCTCTCTGTCCTGGTCTTGTTAGACCTTAGTGCTGCATTCGACACCATTGACCATGACATCCTGTTACAGAGACTGGAGCAGTCGATTGGCATTTCAGGCACGGCACTAATTTGGTTTAAATCCTATTTATCAGATCGATCTCAGTTTGTATTTGTAAACGATGACGCCTCGATAACCACCAACGTTAATCACGGAGTTCCACAAGGTTCTGTGCTTGGACCAATTTTATTTACCTTATACATGCTTCCTTTGGGCAATATTATCAGGAAACACTCCATAAACTTTCATTGTTATGCAGATGACACTCAACTATATTTATCGATAAAACCAGAGGAGAGCAACCAACTCTGTAAAATTCAAGCATGTCTTAAAGACATAAAAACATGGATGACCTGCAACTTCTTGATGTTAAACTCAGACAAAACCAAGTAATTTTAATCGGCCCTGAGCACCTCAGAGATCAATTATCTGGTGATGTGGATTCTGTAGACGGCATTGCCCTGGCATCCAACACCACTGTAAAGAATCTTGGCGTTATCTTTGATCGGGACTTGTCCTTTAACTCCCACGTAAAGCAAATCTCAAGGACTGCATTCTTTCATCTACGTAATATTTCAAAAATCAGGCACATCTTGTCTCAAAAGGATGCAGAAAAATTGGTTCACGCGTTCGTTACTTCGAGACTGGATTACTGCAACTCCTTATTAGCAGGCTGCTCTAATAAATCTCTTAGGTCCCTCCAGTTGATCCAGAATGCTGCAGCTCGTGTTCTCACTAAAACTAAGAAAAGAGATCACATCACTCCTGCACTAGCTGCTCTGCACTGGCTCCCAGTAAAATCAAGAATCACTTTTAAAATTCTTCTCTTAACCTACAAAGCCTTGATTGGTGATGCTCCATCATATCTTAAGGAGCTTGTCGTACCATATTGCCCCACTAGAGAGCTACGCTCACTAAATGCGGACTACTTGTAGTTCCTAGAGTCTTAAAAAGTAGAATGGGAGCCAGAGCCTTTAGTTATCAAGCTCCTCTTTTATGGAACCAGCTTCCAATTTCAGTCCGGGAGGCAGACACAGTCACCTCGTTAAGAGTGAACTTAAGACCTTCCTCTTTGACAGAGCTTATAGTTAGGGCTGAATCAGGTTTGCCCTGGTCCAGCCCCTTGATATGCTGCTATAGGCTTATAGCTGCCGAGGGTCGTTTTAGGATGCACTGAGTACCTATCTCCTCATGTTTCTCTCCTTAAGGGTGAATGTTCATCTCTCAATCACACGTTACTAACTCTGCTTTCTCCCCGGAAGTCCTTTTGACTTTACGTCTCATGGGGTCATCGGACCCTATGAGACGGCATAGATCCTATCTGCCTGATGGATCGTCTGGGTCGTGGAATTCCTGCTCATGACTACGCCACTGTCCTGTTGAGACTCCGCCCACTCCTCCTCCCCACCGCCATCTGCCTGATGGATCGTGGAGGTCTCCATCGTGGAATATGCCTACTATGAACTATTCATACACTCTGTCATATTCATTGAATGTATTTTAACTCTAAATCTGTCCTTCTGGTCACATGACATCTATTGTTCTGTCCATCCTAGGAGAGGGATCCTCCTCTGTTGCTCTCCTGCAGGTTTCTTCCCTTTTTTTCCCCCTGAAGGGTTATTTGGGAGTTTTTCCTGGTCCGATGTGAGGTTTTGGGGCAGGGATGTCTATGTGTACAGATTGTAAAGCACTCCGAGACAAATTTGTAATTTGTGAAATTGGGCTATACAAATAAACTGAATTGAATTGAATTGAATTGAACTCAGTCGAACCACAAAAGCACCACAATAAGTGCCATCCCAGTGCCACTGAAGTGCAAATCTGTGTTTTAATCCAGATATAGTCGGAAAAGATGTGTTTTCAGTCTCAGGCGGAAGATGTATTAATATACACATTTATATATGTATTTATATATGTTTATATGTATTTATATATGTATATATCTCTACCAGATTGGATTACCAGATATTTTTCTTAAATGTAAAAATATAAAAACTGAAGAAGTCCTGCATTCAAAACGTTAAACTATATATTATAATTTCATACAAATATAATTAAATTCCCAAAAGTATTTATTATGCAGAATCATATGTATCATAACTATTGATGCATTAATGTGTTGATAAGGGTGGATTACATTTAAATTAGTGTGTAGATACAGCTGGCTGGTTAATTAATAATAACACTTTATCATTTAAAATTGAATTCATATTTTGTGTAAATAACTCATTAATTAATTAAATGTAGTGTGGTAAAAGTACATTTCCCTTGAGATGGTGCTGTTATTTATAAACAATAGAGGACTAAGGCTATTTTTTAAATTTAAAACATATTGAGACTGATTTTAAATATTAATATTTGTGAGTGACACCTGGAGGATTGATGTGTTTTTAATCTGTGTCGTCACCATAACTTTATTCTGTCTGGTGGAGTTTTTGACCACTAGGTGGCAGCAGTGAGCCACCAACGATAATATATATATATATGATAGTTAATCAAGATAATAATAATGATAATAATAATAAGTTATACAACCATTATAATGATAATAAAAAGATTAAAGTATTGATTATAATATTTATAAAAAATAAAATGATAATAATAATTAGTTTTTATATTATATAATTTATAATACATTATTAATATATAATAATTAACAATGAAAAACAACAGTAAACATTAACTATACTAGAGTAAAGGATCTGAAAACGTCACAGCAGCTCAATTTTGTTTTTTAATAATTAATTTTCAATTTATATTGTTTCATTTTTTTATTGTGTATCTTTTTTTTAAACATATATTTATTAATTTTTGTATTTAATTTAATAAAAAATTAGTTATTCATATAAAAAAATACTTACTGATGGCATCAGCTTTTTAAAAAATCATTTAGTCTAAATATCAATATATTACTTTATTATTTAAGTCCAAGCAGCTAAATAACATTCGGTGAAGTTGGAGCTACATTTTATTTATTTCATCCTGGCAGGTTTAATTATCTTTAATTATGACATTGAGCCACTGACACACATTTCGTGTAAATGTTTATATTTAATATTATTTCTCTTTGCACAAAAACAGAAGACAAAACATTGTAAATCCCTCCTTTCAATGTTAAAGTATATGTTGCATTTTATATGTTTTTAATGTAAAATTGGGTAAAATTGGACGATTAATTGCCTCCAACAAGCCATGTGTGTGTGCGTGTGTATGTGTGTAAGTGTGTGTGTGAGTGTGTGAGTATGTGTTATTCTGGGTCAGCCATTTCCCTGGAATGTTCCGCCTCCTGCCAGAGAGAGAAGTCACTACAATGGAATGCACATACACACACCAGCAGAAACACACATGGGATGACTTAAAAAGGCATGAAACGTGAGGGAGGACACGCCCCCTCCTCATGCCTGAATATTTAATAATAATATTAATAATAATAAACACCTGCAGTGGATCTATACGAGCTTTGTACATTTTTCTTAATCTTCGCCTCCTTCAAAAAACTAAAAGAATACAGGAGCGAGACGAACCACATTCTTGAGAGCCCCCCCCCCCACTATCATCCCTCCTTTCCTAATTTCCTCCTGGAGGTCAGGTTGTTGCCGTCTCAGTCAGAGGAGGGTCAACGCCTCGGAGGCTCAGTGTCGTGTGTGTGTGCGCAAGTGTGTGTGCACATGTGTGTGTGCACATGTGCATGTGTGCGCAGCTATAATGTGGTGGAGGAGTCACTCTGTCCTGTGACATTGTGAAATGACTGCAGTAGTAGATTGAAAAGTGTGTCTGTGTGTGTGTGTGACTGTGTTTCTGTGTGTGTGTGTGTGTGAGTGTGTGATTGTACTATGCGGCAGGTCGTGGGGGGAGAAAGCAGCAGCAGTAGTGTGGAGCGCAGAGGAGATGGAGGAGTAATATGGTTAGTGTGTGTACGTGTGTGTACGTGTGTGTACGTGTGTGTGGAGGAAAAAAAGGGAAAAAAAGAAGAAATGTGAAATCTCAGCACCTGTTTCCAGGGCAACGGAGGTCTGAAACAGGCATCGTGGACTTTTTATTTTTATTTTGTATATTCTCCATGCTGCACTGCCCCCCCCCCCTCACACACACACACACACAAAGAAATATACCACCTTTTACTCACATTGGGACATAATCACCCAGTGCATGATGGGAGGAAGGAGGAAGAGGAGGAGGAGGAGGAGGGGGGTCACAAAACCCATGATGCATGGATCATAACATAAGTGATCATGTACGGGTGACGTCATTCCTCATGATCTACCCCACCCCTCCCTTTCTCAAAAAAAAGATCTGCTGCTCTAGAGGAGGAAGAGGAGGAGGAAGAGGATGAAGGGGGAGGAGTCATTGTGCAATGAGGAAGGTGCCAGGTTATAGACGCCCCCCTCCAGAACCAGCCCCATCTCACTCAGCTAGCCTAGCCTGTTAGCTCGTTTTCGGGTGACAGTTAATTTAAAAAGACCAGAAACAGCGGAGTGATATGTATTCATAGCGGAGTGATATGTCTTCATAGCGGATGTACACCTCAACGGCCCGGACCGAGGGGCGGAGACCAAAGGAACTATATTATTGACGGTTATCGACATTAGCCTAGCCTAGCCTAGCCTCCTAGCCTAGCTCCGCGCAGCGTGTCTCCTCCGCTCCGGGTTTCTCTCTCCGACCGGAGTTCATCACGCGCGTTCTCGCGCACACGCGTCCCATTTATATTGTTATTAAATCACCTGTTACGCGCGTGCGCGCGGGAGCTGCGACCTCCACGTTTATCACGCTGCTCGGCTCAGGTAGGAGGAAATAACACGTCTGATAAGATCTCTTTTTCCTCGTGTGTTTGTTATTTGTGTGTGTGTGTGTTGGTTATTTGTGTGTGTGTGTGTGTGTGTGTGTGTGTGTGTGTGTGTGTGCAGCGGGCGCGCAGGCTCTCCTCCCCGGCGTGCACGCCGCTTTGTTCCGCTGCAGCGTGCGGTGCGGTGCGGTGCGGTGCGGTGCGGCAGGTGGAGGTGGTCCGCGGGCTGCTGCGTGTGTGTGTGTGTGTGTGTGTTACACACACACTGTCCCCTGTCTGCACACGACTTCCTGGAGGCCCCGTGGCTCAACAACATGTTGTGTTGCTGTCAGGTCCGCTCGGGTCAGAGGTCACGAGGAGCTGGTTCTGGAGGCCGGCTCCTGTTCTACATGTAGAGTTCTACATATACAACTATAGCTATACATAACTATAAGTTATACATGTTGGTCTTATGTATTTATTTAATGATGTTCCTCTGTAGTATATATTCATAGTATCTGAACATCACAGTACTCTAAAGTACCTCTGAGTTCTACTGAAGTACTTTAGTGAATGTATTTCACCCACTGGCCAACTACAGACATCACTCCTCCTTATCCTTCTTCTTTGTCTTCTTCTCTCTCACCTTATTTTTCTTGTTACTCTCGTTCTTCTTCTTGTTCTTCTCTTTCTTCTTCTTCTTGTTCTTCTCTTTCTTCTTCTTCTTTGTCACCTTCTTCTTTTTCTTATTCTCTTCTCTGTCTTTTTCTTCTCCTCCTCCTCTGTATCCTCCTGCTCCTCCTCCTCCTCCTCCTCCTCAGTAATACCATCTCTTCTCTATTAATTGGTGGTCTCTCTCAGCTCCTCTGATCTCTTTATTAAGAGTCTTTCCGTCTGTGACGTTGAATATTAAATAACAGACGAGCGGTCGGTTAACGGAGGAAATGATTATTTATTATTTTTAAATGGAGAAATTAGTGGAAAGTTGTCGCTTCTTAATCGTCTCAAAATCCTTCCTGAAGGTTTGTGATGTTTTAGGTCTGTGGTCGTTTTTGGAGGATGACGTTTGTACGAACTTGTGTTACGATGTACTGACGGGTGTTCCTATTATTTTGTCCACCCCATCCACTGAGGACGGGCTAAATTACAAAAGAAAAGGATATTTCCCCCCTTTTTTTTCAATCAAACAAAAATATATATTATATTATCTATATATTTATATATATTTTCCTTTTTAAATATATATATATATTTATATATAAAATATTATAGATTAATATTATGGTGGAAAGTTCTAGTTTTCTTTATTTTAACACAGCCAGAAGCTATATTGTTGGTCAGATTGTCATCTTTCCTACGGTCCTTGAACGCTCCCGGCAGACAAAGAAGGCCCCAAAAAATATTTTCGATATTTCATATTTTCTCTTATTTAAAATCTCTCCTCAAATAATCTGTTTACTTTAAATCAGATTGTGTTCAAGCGTTAAACTCAGTGGAACGATGACGTCATCGTTGACTCACCTGAGACGAGGCGACGAGGACTCTGACTTCAGGAGGTGAACACGGAGACGTGAAGTTGTATAACTGTAAACAGTTAAATATTTACAGCATATAAAACTTCCACTTCACAACATGTGGAACATAAATGATCGAAGATGCTTATGTTCCTTCTTATTGATTATTATTATAGATGATGTCATAGTACCTGCTGCTCTGCACTAAAGACGCCTTCAAGGACTTCTAGTCGAGACGGTTCTGTCTAAAGAGGACATGGGCTTTTATTTTGAAGGGACAAAACGAGCCCACAGAGAGGGAAATGTGACGGAAACATCAAAACGCCCCACAACTTCTGTTAGCCACGAGGCTGCTGATTGGAGGAGATGCTACGAGGCTGCTGATTGGAGGAGATGCCATGAGGCTGCTGATTGGAGGAGGAGATGCCATGAGGCTGCTGATTGGAGGAGGAGATGCTACGAGGCTGCTGACTGGAGGAGGAGATGCTACGAGGCTGCTGATTGGAAGAGGAGATGCTACGAGGCTGCTGATTGGAAGAGGAGATGCTACGAGGCTGCTGATTGGAGGAGGAGATGCTACGAGGCTGCTGATTGGAGGAGGAGATGTCTCCATCTATTACACTTTAGATTAACATGTTGTCGTTTGATCCGGGGGGGGGGGGGGTTAGGGAGGGAATCCAGGTAGAGACGTCATGTGACTGCAGCACAGATGTGACGCACATCTGAAAACCACAGAGGAAGAAACAAGAGGAGGAGGAGAGGGGATGAGGAGTAGGAGCAGGAGGAGGGTGCGTGTGTGATTTGGATAAAGAAACATGGTTAGCAGGAGCAGCGCTGTGGAGGAAACCTCTGTTGTTGAAGAAAGACAACAACAACAACAATACGTTACATGTGATTCCTCGTGTGATGATCCCCTGTGAGGGTCAGAGCTACAGCATCGTGAGAGGCTAACGTTTAGATGTGCACACACACTCACACACACAGTTTAAAGTGTGTGTGTCTGTTGTGCATGGTGATGATGACCTGTTGCTCTGCAGTCAATGGGCTCTCAATGACATGTCTTCCCCCTCTCCTCCTCCTCCTCCTCCTCCTCCTCCTCCTCCTCAGGGCTGCCTCTTGAGGACAGTGGGGGCTCTCGAATGATCCCCCCCTTCATCCGATGAACCCCCACTCCATGAAACCTTCCCTGCCTCCCAATCCTCAAAGGTACACACACACACACACACACACACACACTCTCTCTCCTCAGGTGAACCCTGGGCTTGTTATGGTTTTGTTGTGATCAGTAGAACAGGTCTCTAGAGGACCAGGACTACATGGCGTCGGGCGCGTGGCGCCCCTGAAGCGGTGTAACTCTCACAGTCTCTCCTCTGCAGCGGCGACGGCCCCTTCCTGAATGACCCAGTTTCCTGGCAACCAGGAGCCAATCAGCACCCAGGATCCCTCTCTGTCGTCACCACAGTGTGGGGCGTGACCAATCCCACGCACAGCCAGGTATTTAATATATATAAGAAACATAATACGATGTGTGTTCGATCTTATTTTTTTAAGGATTCATAGAAAGTGAATTGTAACTAGGATTATCATAAAGTGTGAATGTATCTGTGCTGCTGATAATAAGAGTTTAAAATGTCAAAACATCGACTTGCAATTTGTGGTCAAATGTTGATAAAGTATGACGTTCATAAACTAAAACATGTGAGGACTTTATGCTTCTCATCAGCCCAGATAACAAACACAGGACTTTCACCCAGGAGACCTCTGTTCATGTCACTAGTGTTCACATGTCTCTCTCCCTCCCTCCCTCTCCCTCCCCAGGTGTTTGGTGCACCCATGGGTCCGGGCGACAGCTCCGGCAGTCACATGATGCCCGGCGGCGGCCCCGGCATGGGCCCCCAGTACATGGGCCAGTCGTATGGAGACGCCATGTCCAAGGTCCAGCCTGGCCGTACGGCGGCGCCACTCATGGCTGGGCCCATGAAGCTGGGGAGGTACCACTACTTGATGAAGCTAAGGGGAGGTACCACTACTTGATGAAGCTAAGGGGAGGTACCACTACTTGATGAAGCTAAGGGGAGGTACCACTACTTGATGAAGCTAAGGGGAGGTACCACTACTTGATGAAGCTAAGGGAGGTACCACTACTTGATGAAGCTAAGGAGGTACCACTGGAGGTACCACTGCTTGATGAAGCTAAGGAGGTACCACCACTGATGAAGCTAAGGGGAGGTACCACTACTTGATGAAGCTAAGGGGAGGTACCACTACTTGATGAAGCTAAGGGGAGGTACCACTACTTGATGAAGCTAAGGGGGAGGTACCACTACTTGATGAAGCTAAGGGGAGGTACTACCACCTGATGAAGCTAAGGGAGGTACCACTGATTTGAAGCTAAGGAGGTACCACTACTTGATGAAGCTAAAGGAGGTACCACTACTTGATGAAGCTAAGGGAGGTACCACTAGATGAAGCTAAGGGAGGTACCACTGCACGGTGAAGCTGGGGAGGTACCACTACTTGATGAAGCGGAGGTACCACTACTTGATGAAGCTAAGGGGAGGTACCACTACTTGATGAAGCTAAGGGGAGGTACCACTACTTGATGAAGCTAAAGGGGAGGTACCACTACTTGATGAAGCTAAGGGGAGGTACCACTACTTGATGAAGCTAAGGGGGAGGTACCACTACTTGATGAAGCTAAAGGGAGGTACCACTACTTGATGAAGCTAAGGAGGCACCACCACCTGAAGCTAAGGAGGCACCACCACTTGATGAAGCTAAGGAGGTACCACTGCCTGATGAAGCTAAGGAGGCACCACTACTTGATGAAGCTAAGGAGGTACCACCACTTGATGAAGCTACCTGATGAAGCTAAGGAGGTACCACCACTTGATGAAGCTAAAGGAGGTACCACTGCCTGATGAAGCTAAGGAGGCACCACCACTGATTTAGCTAAGGAGGCACCACCACCTGATGAAGCTAAGGAGGCACCACCACTTGATGAAGCCAAGGGAGGTACCACCACTGATGAAGCTAAGGGAGGCACCACTACCTGATGAAGCTAAGGAGGTACCACTACCTGATGAAGCTAAGGGAGGTACCACTACCTGATGAAGCTAAGGAGGCACCACTACCTGATGAAGCCAAAGGAGGTACCACTACTGATGAAGCCAGGAGGTACCACTACCTGATGAAGCTAAGGAGGCACCACCTTTTGAAAGCAAGGAGGTACCACCACTTGATGAAGCTAAGGAGGTACCACCACTGACTAAGGGAGGCACCACTACTTGATGAAGCTAAGGAGGCACCACTACCTGAAGCTAAGGAGGCACCACTACCTGATGAAGCTAAGGAGGTACCACCACTTGATTTAGCTAAGGGAGGCACCACTACTTGATGAAGCTAAGGAGGTACCACTGCCTGATGAAGCCAAGGAGGCACCACCTGATGAAGCTAAGGAGGTACCACCACCTGATGAAGCTAGGGAGGCACCACCACTTGATGAAGCTAAGGAGGCACCACTACCTGATGAAGCTGGGGAGGTACCACCACCTGATGAAGCTAAGGAGGCACCACCACCTGATGAAGCTAAGGGAGGTACCACCACCTGACGTAGCTAAGGAGGCACCACCACCTGATTTAGCTAAGGAGGCACCACCACTTGATGAAGCTAAGGAGGTACCACCACCTGATGAAGCCAAGGGAGGCACCACCACCTGATGAAGCTAAGGAGGTACCACTACCTGATGAAGCCTAAGGAGGCACCACCACCTGATGAAGCCAAGGGAGGCACCACCACCTGATTTAGGCACCACTGACGAAGCTAAGGAGGCACCACTACCTGATGAAGCTTCAGGAGGCACCACCACCTGACGAAGCTAAGGAGGCACCACCACCTGATGAAGCTAAGGAGGCACCACCACCTGATGAAGCTAAGGAGGCACCACTACCTGATGAAGCTAAAGGAGGCACCACCACCTGATGAAGCTAAGGAGGCACCACCACTGACGAAGCCAAAGGAGGCACCACCACCTGATTTAGCAAGGGAGGCACCACCACCTGATGAAGCTAAGGGAGGTACCACCACCTGATGAAGCTAAGGAGGCACCACCACCTGATGAAGCTAAGGAGGCACCACCACCTGATGAAGCTAAGGAGGCACCACACCTGATGAAGCTGGGGAGGCACCACTACCTGATGAAGCCAAGGAGGCACCACCACCTGATGAAGCTAAGGAGGTACCACTACTTGATGAAGCTAAGGGGAGGCACCACCACTTGATGAAGCCAAGGAGGTACCACCACCTGATGAAGCTAAGGGAGGCACCACCACCTGATGAAGCTAAGGAGGTACCACCACTTGATGAAGCTAAGGAGGCACCACCACCTGATGAAGCTAAAGGAGGCACCACCACCTGATGAAGCTAAAGGAGGCACCACCACCTGAAGCTAAGGAGGTACCACCACTGATGAAGCTAAGGAGGCACCACCTACCTGATTTAGCTAAGGGAGGCACCACCACTTGATGAAGCCAAGGAGGCACCACTACCTGATGAAGCTAAGGAGGCACACCACCTGATGAAGCTAAGGAGGCACCACCACCTGATGAAGCTAAGGAGGCACCACCACCTGATGAAGCTCAAGGAGGCACCACCACCTGATTAGCTAGGGAGGCACCACCACTGATGAAGCTAAGGAGGCACCACCACTTGATGAAGCTAAGGAGGCACCACCTGATGAAGCTAAAGGAGGCACCACCACCTGATGAAGCCAAGGGAGGCACCACCACCTGATTTAGCTAAGGAGGCACCACCACCTGATGAAGCTAAGGAGGCACCACCACTGATGAAGCTCAAGGAGGCACCACCACCTGACGAAGCCAAGGAGGTACCACCACTGATGAAGCTAAGGGAGGCACCACCACCTGAAGCTTCAAGGAGGCACCACCACCTGATGAAGCTAAGGGAGGTACCACTGCCTGATGAAGCCAAGGAGGCACCACCACCTGACGAAGCTCTAAGGGAGGTACCACCACCTGAAGCTAAGGGAGGCACCACCACCTGATGAAGCTAAGGAGGCACCACCACCTGATGAAGCTAAGGGAGGTACCACCACCTGACGAAGCTAAGGGAGGCACCACCACCTGATGAAGCTAAGGGAGGCACCACCACTGATGAAGCTAAGGAGGTACCACCACCTGATGAAGCTAAGGGAGGTACCACTACCTGATGAAGCTAAAGGAGGCACCACCACCTGATGAAGCTAAGGAGGTACCACTACCTGATGAAGCTAAGGAGGCACCACTACTTGATGAAGCTAAGGAGGTACCACTACTTGATGAAGCTAAGGAGGTACCACCTGATGAAGCTAAGGAGGCACCACCACCTGATGAAGCCAAGGGAGGCACCACCACTTGATGAAGCTTCAGGGAGGCACCACTGCCTGATGAAGCAAGGGAGGTACCACCACTTGATGAAGCTAAGGAGGTACCACTACCTGAAGCAAGGGGAGGCACCACTACCTGATGAAGCTAAGGAGGCACCACCCTGATGAAGGAGGCACCACCACTTGATGAAGCTAAGGAGGCACCACCACCTGATGAAGCAAGGAGGCACCACCACCTGATGAAGCTAAGGAGGTACCACCACCTGATGAAGCTAAAGGAGGCACCACCACCTGATTAGCCAAGGGAGGCACCACCACCTGACGAAGCTAAGGGAGGCACCACCACCTGATGAAGCTAAGGAGGCACCACCACCTGATGAAGCTAAGGAGGCACCACCACCTGATGAAGCCAGGAGGCACCACACCTGAAGCTAAGGAGGCACCACCACCTGATGAAGCTAAGGAGGCACCACCACTGATGAAGCTAAGGGAGGCACCACCACCTGATGAAGCCAAGGAGGCACCACCACCTGATGAAGCTAAGGAGGCACCACTGCCTGATGAAGCTAAGGAGGCACCCACCTGATGAAGCCAAGGAGGCACCACCACTGATGAAGCCAAGGAGGCACCACCCTGATTTAGAGAGGCACCACCACTGATGAAGCCAAGGAGGCACCACCACCTGATGAAGCTAAAGGAGGCACCACCACTTGATGAAGCTCAAGGGAGGTACCACTGCTGACGAAGCCAGGGAGGTACCACCACCTGATGAAGCTAAGGAGGTACCACTACTTGATGAAGCTAAGGAGGCACCACCACCTGACGAAGCCAAGGGAGGTACCACTACTGATGAAGGGAGGCACCACCACTTGATGAAGCTAAGGAGGTACCACCACTGATGAAGCTAAGGAGGTACCACCACTTGACGAAGCCAAGGGAGGCACCACCACCTGACGTGAAGCTAAGGAGGCACCACCACTACTTGATGAAGCTAAAGGGAGGTACCACTACTTGATGAAGCTAAGGGGAGGTACCACTACTTGATGAAGCTAAGGGGGAGGTACCACTACTTGATGAAGCTAAGGGGAGGTACCACTACTTGATGAAGCTAAGGGGGAGGTACCACTACTTGATGAAGCTAAGGGGAGGTACCACTACTTGATGAAGCTAAGGGGGAGGTACCACTACTTGATGAAGCTAAAGGGGAGGTACCACTACTTGATGAAGCTAAGGGGAGGTACCACTACTTGATGAAGCTAAGGGGAGGTACCACTACTTGATGAAGCTAAGGGGAGGTACCACTACTTGATGAAGCTAAAGGGAGGTACCACTACTTGATGAAGCTAAGGGGAGGTACCACTACTTGATGAAGCTAAGGGGAGGTACGCGGCTACTTAATTATAGCATCAACATGTGGCAGCTCTCGCCCACGGCTCTGACTCACCTGTCCCACTCACCTCTTTGACTCCGCCCCCCTGCAGTTACTCTGGTAGCGGTGGAGGTGCCACTGCAACCGCCACCGCCACGGCAACCGTAGCAGCAATACAAGAGAAACAGAACCAGGAGCTGAACTATGGCCAGGTAAATGTAAACATTTTCATTATTTATTTTATATATAGATATATTTTATATATATATATATATAATATATATTATTTATTTAGATTTTCATTTTATATTTGTATTTTTTAATATATATATATATATTTTAAATATATATAATATATATATATTTTTAAAATGTTTTATATATATGTTATTTTTATAAATGTTATTTATTAATTAGTTATTTATTTTTATTTCTAACTGAAATTTTTGTTTTTATTATTAAAAAATGTAAGGAAGTTTTATTGTGTCTGAAATTAATTGTTCTATATTAATTTATGAATGTTGGTCTCGTGTAGTAATCTACAGACCTAATTAATGTATAATAATTATTAGATTCTGCTGGTTTGTATTCCTTCTTCACTTTATATTTGATCAGTGGTCTTTGGTAAATCCAGGTCCTGGACTCTTTAAATACCCAGTGAGCTTTGTTGTTACCCTGCTGTCGTACTTCCCCTCCCAGATGGGTGGAGCATCCTCTTACAGCACCCAGTTCCTGTCTCATGCGGGCCCCCGCGGTCCCCCGGGGATGGTCTCTTCCAGACCCGGACCTCCCCCTTCCAGCGGAGGCCTGTATCCGACCCACCCGGCCCAGGCTCAGAAGATGCCCCAGCACGGAGGTTACCCCGGCCCACAGCAGGGCCTCAAGCGGCCTTTTCACTCGGAGGTCAGTGGAGTTCATATCCTCTTAAAGGGACAGTGTGTTGGAATATGGCGCCATCTAGTGGCGAGGCGGCACACTGCATTCTCTCTCCTGACCACCAGGGGGCGACTCCTCTGGTTGTATAGAAGTCTCAGTCTCATTTCTCTCCCAGGGTTTCCCGGTGCAGCAGTACGGGTCTGGGGGGATGTCGGGGTACCCCACGCAGCCCCTGCAGTACCCCTCTGGTCCACAGCAGCGATGTGCCACCTCCCCCTCTTACCCCTCCAGCCGGATGCCTCTCATGGGGCAGAACACCTCCGGCCCGGGGCAGTTCCCCCCCGGAGCGGGCCAGCCCAACCCGCCCCAGTACTATAAGGTCCGCCTCCTCGCGTCTCCACACTGAGACCAGTTGACACAGACACATAGTTCACAACTAGTCACTTCTTCTACTTCTTCTCCTTTTTCTTCTTCTCCTTCTTTTTTCTTTTTTCCCCCTTTCTTTTCTCCTTTTTCTTCTTCTCTTTTTTCCTCTTCTTTTTTTCCTCCCTTTTCTCCTTATTTTTCTTCTTCTTTAATTTAAAGCCAGTTTAATAAAACACATACAAATAGTTTAGTAACAAGTTCTTAATGTGTTTATGAAGTTTGTTTTCTTTCGTTGTCTTTCTCCTAATGTTTGGATTTTATTTATTTTACTCACAAACTGAATTTAACATTTAAAAAAAGTTGCCAACGCTGTTGGAGTCTCACGTTTGCCGTCTTGGTGGTGTTGTTGTTGTTGTGCAGTCGGAGCCGTTCAACGGTCAGGGCAGCCTCCCCTCTGGGGGGCCGGGGGGCTACAACACCTTCACACAGGCGGCCGCCAGCGGGGTGAGTCCTCCGCTTATTGGCCTTCAAAATAAAAGTCCTGCTCCTCTTCAGAGAACTAGAACCCGTCTTTAGTGCAGAAGAACTTATTATGACATCATGAAAGAGAAAGTTGATTTCTTTGATCATTTATTTTACAAAAATTG
>NC_079402.1:22654487-22742887 GCF_029220125.1 Pseudoliparis swirei
GAGGGGTTGAAGAGGAGGGGAGGTAGTGGAGGAGGAGGAGGGGTTGAAGATAGGGGAAGAGGAGGGGGGGGAGGTGTTGAAGATGGAGGAGGAGGAGGGTGGGGTAGTGGAGGAGGAGGAGGCGTTGGAGGACACACACTCACACACGTACACACACACACTTACACACACTCACACACTCTCTCGGCCGTTCTCCTGACGTGAGGTTCTCCGGTTCTCCGTAGGGAGTCAGGGGTTCTCCAGCCAGTCCGGGTTCTCAGACTTCCCCGTGACCCCCGGGACCCCGACCCTGGGGGACTACCCGTCCTCTGGGCCCCCGCTGCCCTACCAGCCCGAGCAGGTGAGCCTCCGCCTGGGTACTCACTCACGCGCCTCCTTTCTTTTTCTTTTTTAAATATACTTTATTAGAGAATGTGCACAATATAGCGACAGGGATCAGCGAACAAGTATTTTTTTTGTTTTGTGTGTTGTTCTGTTTGCTGTAGTACTGCATAAAGTGACAGGAAGGTAGAGCAAACAGACAGCGTAAAGTGAAAAATGAGAAGAAACACAACTAATAAAATCAAAAATCATAAAAAAAACAATTGAAAATAAGGAAAAATAATGAATCATAATACGCCCACCCACAAACCCACCCACACCCATGGCCTTTACATTTGTTCACATATTTTTGTAATACATGGTTTTGGTTGCAATAAATCAGACAGATGGACAGAACCTAACGCGCCTCAATCATTGGGCAACACTGACAGGTCTTGGAAATAAGAAATGAAAGGCTGCCACTTCCTCGTGAAATGGTCATTACAGCCTCTAAGTGTATATTTGATTTTTTTCAAGACTCAGGAAAAACATTACATCCTTAAGCCAGGCAGACAGATGGTGGACCTGGAGACTTCCAAGCAAGCAGTATTCTGCGACGAGCCAGAAGAGTCGTAAAAGCAATGATATCATTTTCTTTGGTACTATATAGGATGGGTTTGGCAGGGATTCCAAAGATTGCCAGAAGAGGGCACAGTTGTAGCTTGATCCCTAAAACTATAGATGAGATATTAAAAACAAAGCACCAGAACTGTCCAAGTTTAGGACACGCCCAAAACATGTGTGGTAAATCTGCTTGAGGATAGTCACAACGGTTCCATCCTGCATCATGGTCTGGGAACATTTGAGCTCGTCTGCTATTACTAAAGTGCATCCTATGGACCACCTTGAACTGGATAAGACCAAGTCTGGCACAGGACGTCGATGTGTTCACCCTCCTCACCCACCCACCAATTCTCTGTCAAGTTTGCATTCAACTCACTTTCCCATTTGGCTTTGATTGTAGAAAAGGTATCGATTGTCGTTATGATCTGGTTGTAAACTTTAGAGATCAGCCCCTTCTGAGTTGGATGTGTGTCTAGTAGGCTTTCCCAAAGTGTTTTGCAAAGGAGGTCAGGGTATGACTGGAAGTGTTTCCTTACAAAGTGGCGGACCTGAAAATATCTGAAAAGATTTGAACGCTCCAGGTCATATCTCTTACAAAGAGAGTCAAAGCTAGAGAAGTGGTCATCGTCGTAAAGATCCCTGAAACATATCAGTCCTTTTTTTGCCCACTGTGAGAAAGTTTTATCCACTACAGACGGTGGGAATAGATGATTTTTACTAATCGGACCCATAGAGGAAGCGGTTTGGAATTTAAAGTGACGACGGAATTGAATCCAAATTCTAAGTGTAGCGAGGACAATCGGGTTAGAAGAGTGGCTGGACAGTTTTATCAGAAGAGATGAGTACACCAATGCAGGAAGAGATGAAGAGTAGCAGGAATGAGCCTCCAAAAGACACCAGTCAGTCTCCGGGGCATTAATCCAAAATGATATTTTTTTAGTGTTAGTTGCCCAATAATAAAAAATGAAATTAGGAAGAGCCAGGCCACCTATGTCCCTCGGGCGTTGGAGAGAGATCTTGCTCACTCTTGGTGACTTTCCTGCCCAGATAAAGTTTAGAATAATTTTGTCAATTGATTGAAAAAAGGATTTTGGCAAGAATATTGGTAAACATATAAACAAGTACAGAAATTTGGGGAATACATTCATTCTTATAGATTGCACTTTGCCAGGTAGTGACAGGGGCAGATTGCGCCATCTAGCAAGGTCATTTTTCATATTCTCAACCAAGGGGTTAAAGTTAGCTGTATGAAGAGAGGCAAGACTGCGGGTTATGTTCACACCAAGGTACCTGAAACCTGAACTGGCTAAACGAAAAGGTACTAAAGATTGCTGAATCTGACAAGCCAAATTGTTTATTG
Source organism: Pseudoliparis swirei (assembly GCF_029220125.1). NCBI lineage: Eukaryota > Metazoa > Chordata > Actinopteri > Perciformes > Liparidae > Pseudoliparis > Pseudoliparis swirei. The sequence continues at coordinate 22,656,772 of NC_079402.1, forward strand.
GGTACAATTCACTCTTTTTTAAATTTAATTTATATCCTGAAAAAGAACCAAATTCCATCAGAATCGATTTGATGGAAGGAGAGGATGCCACTGGGTCGTTCACATGCAACAACAGGTCGTCGGCGTACAGTGATACACGATGTTCTATTCCTCCCCGCCGTACTCCCTGCAAAAGTGGAGATGATTTCAATGCAATGGATAGTGGTTGCAAAAAGCAAGGGGGAAAGTGGGCATCCTTGGCGTGTGCCTCTCGTTAAAGAGAAATGTGGGGAACGCAGTGAGTTGGTGCTAACGCATGCTTGCGGAGATGAATATAAAAGTCTAACCCAGGAGGTGAAAACATCACCGAAACCGAATTTCTGAAGGACCTTTAAGAGATACTCCCACTCAATCCGGTCAAAAGCCTTTTCAGCATCTAATGAGATAACTGCTTCCGGAACAAGTGCGGAGTGGGAAGTGTGAATTATATTAAGTAACCTGCGGATGTTGGCAAATGAGTGACGATCTTTTATAAAACCAGTCTGGTCTTCAGAAATAATTAAAGGGGTAATATTTTCAAGTCGGCGTGACAGTACCTTTGCAATGATTTTAGAGTCTACATTAAGAAGTGAGATTGGTCGATAGGATCCACAGTCAGACGGGTCCTTGTCCTTTTTTAGTAAAAGTGTGATGCTTGCTTGTGAGAGTTGGTGGGAGAGTACCCATAATCAGCGATTCCCGATACATTCCGAGAAGAATTGGAGAAAGCTTGTCTTTAAATTTTTTCTAAAATTCTGCCGTAAAGCCATCAGGCCCCGGATTCTTGCCGCTCTGCATTGTTGTAATTGCTGCCTGGATTTCTTCCAATTCTATTGTCCGATCTAGTTCCGTGATTTTATCAGATTCAAGACATGGGAAGTCGAAGCCGTCTAAAAATGTTGTCATTGGTCCTTTACTTGAGGTAGATTCAGAGGTATACAATTTTGTGTAGTACGTCTGAAAAACTTTGTTAATTTCTTGCGGGCTAGTTTTCAAGTTTCCATGATTATCTTTAATTTCAGGAATCAGTCGTGAGGCTGCTTCCCGTTTTAGTTGATGAGCCAGCAACCGGCTGTTCTTGTCCCCATACTCATATGACCGTCCACAGGAGTACAACAGCAGTTGCTCTGCTTTTTTGGTCGACAGTAGATTAAATTCTAATTGTAAACTTTCCCTTTTTTTGAGAAGTTCAGGTGATGGATTAGAAACATACTGCTTATCGAGGTTGTGGATGGATTCAGTCAAGTTTTGTAGTTGTTGCCTCCCCATTTTGTTTGAGTATGATGTGAAGGAAATGATTTTCCCTCGTAGAACTGCTTTAAGTGTTTCCCACAGAAGGGAGAAGGAGACTGAACTGGACGTGATAATTTCGATGAAGGAATCTATGGATTTGGTAATTTTATTGCAAAAGTCTTGATCAGAGAGCAATAGGGGGTTTAGCCTCCATAGTGGACGGTCTTTCTGATTCAGGGTGAAGGAGATGTCTAATTGTAGAGGAGCGTGGTCCGAAATAATAACAGGTAAGTATTCCACAGACTTACCGTAAGGAATGAGAGCTCTGTCCAAAAAAAAAAATCAATTTGTGAGAAGGAGGAGTGAACATGTGAAAAAAAAGAAAAAAACCTTCGAGCTTGGGTTTGAAAACCTCCACGGATCCACACAACCATTATCATTCATAAACATTGAAAAGGATTTGGACATTTTGGAGGGGGAAACTCTTTTAGAGGATGAGCGGTCCAGGCTAGGGTCCATTACACAATTTAGATCCCCTCCAAGCACCAGTTGATGTGTATTTAGGCTTGGAAGGGAGGCCAAAAGTCTGTTAGCAGAGTTGACTTCCCAATACATGAACCAACAGAAGAGGTATATTGAAGAGAGAACCTGTCACGTATCGGCCGCAAGAGTCCGAGACAACATTTGTTGGACTGAATTGTATTTTTTTGCTGACTAATATTGCAACCCCACGTGCCCTGGTATCAAAATCTGAGTGGAACTCATGGCTAAACCAAGCTTTACGTAGTCTGATCTGTTCAGATTTTTTAAAATGCGTTTCCTGGAGGAAAACTACATCAGCTTTTAGGTTTTTTAGGTGTGTAAGCACCCTGGCATGTTTTACCGGTCCATTTACACCTTTTACATTCCATGAGATAAATCTGACAGTTATCTCCAACCCTCAGCGTATCAGAGGGATTGCTAAAGTTAGCCATTAACGGGGACATTAAGGTGAGTTAGAGAAAAGATTGTTCAGATAATGTTTGGAAAAATGAAAAAGGGAATCACATCTGGTTCTGTCCCTCAGTTCTGTCCTTGTGATAACTGTATTCATTGTTTTTTTGCATTACAGTGTAAATTGTGGGCCAGACCCATATTCCCTCCCCCCAAAAAAAAACCAAAATAAAACGGTCCTAGATCTACTTCCCCAAACGAAGAAAACCGCAGGAAAAAACTAATCTCAAACTTCCAGTGCATCGAGTCTAATCCCTCACGACCCGAGCCTGCACAAGGGCTGGCTCCCGTGCAACAAACAACCAAAAGGGATTAACAGGTTACATTTTATCGTAAACAAGTAAGTATTAAGCATATTGAGCAGTGATGCTAAATAACAAAACGGAAAGGTATAGTGACTTTGACAGTAGCATAAATCCAAAAGCTGAAATTTACCAGTGTAACAGAATGAGGCGGAACAAGATGTCAACAACAGTCCCACATGAGTCCCACCATTCAGTCTGTCAGGTCAGTTTGAGTGAAGTTACTCACAGTTCACCGACATGCTGGTCATAGAATGTTTGCGCCTCCTCCGCAGTGTTGAAGGAGTGCGTCTCTCCCTTGTGGTCGACCTTTAATAAAGCAGGAAAAATCATTCGAAACTTCACTCCTTTCTGGTAGAGAAGGGCCTTCACGGGGTTAAATGCTGTTCGCTTCTTGGTGACAGCGGCGCTGTAGTCCGGGTAGAAGACGACTCGTCCCCCGCGGTAGTTGAGTTTGTCCCGACTCACTCTCAGTGCGCGATCCTTATCCTGGAAGTAGTGAAAAGTCACCATCATAGTTCTGGGCTTTGAGTTGGACCCGGAGCGCAGCGCGCCGAGCCGGTGTGCCCGGTCCAGAGTCGGCGGAGTGGGGAATAAATCGCTTCCCAAAGTCTCGGCAAAAAAGCCCGACATGAATTTGACCGGATTAGTCCCTTCTATTTTCTCCGCCAAGTTGGTCACTCTCAAATTGCACCTCCTCGATCTGTTTTCGAGATCGTCCGCTGTGTCAACAAGGATGGAGTTTGTGTTTTTGAGCGAGGTGCACATTTCCTCGAGGTCGACAATTCTGTCACTGTAGCCCGACAAGTCTTCTTCGATACCGGTAACGCGCCGGCCATGGTCCTCCGTGGTTTCACGTAGCTTGTTGATTGAGTCCGCCAGTGGGGCCAAGGCCTCCTGGATCGTACTCTTGAGGTCGCTCAGTAGCATGGTGCGCAGCTTCTCCAAGTCCGCCGGGAGAGACGTCGGGCCACCTGTAGCGTTGGCAGAGTTGGCCATCAGGACTTTGGTTGTAGCTGGAGCCGCAGTCGTTGTCTTTGTCCGCAGATTATGGCTCATTGTCTCTCAGACATGAAGATGAAGCCGTACAGGCAAAGTTAACAATGAGAGCTTAGTAATGAAAAGTGACAAAGCACGGGAGCCTCCCTTAGCCACGTCTATCCCCCTCGCATGCTAAATCACGCGCCTCCTTTCTGTCCACAAAGGGGGCGGGGCTAAGCATGGACAGCAGCCCGAGGTCACAGGGGTTAAAGGTCACAGAGCCAGAGGTCACAAAGCCAGAGGTCACAAAGCCAGAGGGTGAAACGAGGTTCAACCCAGAACACACTCACACTTTATTTTTAATCTAACTATTACATTTTTTTATCATTTTAAAATCTCACAAATATGTGATTTTACATTAAATCTTTTATCATAAACTTTCTAATTTAATCATAATAATTTAATAATATTTATCATTAAATGTTGTCTTATAAATGTACGTGTTTTTTTTAATGAATATTTTTCCTTATAAGATTTTTAATATTAATATTTTGTCTCAAAAATGTAGGATTAATATTTCAGAGAATTTCTGTTTAAAAAAATTATATTTGTCTTTATAATATTATTTATATTAATCATAAATAATCACATTTTATCTCCTAAATTTACATTTCAGAGAATTTCTGTTTTGTTAAAATAATTCTGTATTCACTCGTCACATGAACCACCGGACCTCTCCTGGTTCTGGGTCTTGTTTAATCCGGTTCCCCTTTGTTCCCGGAGCCTTTGGGTCTGCAATGACTAAAGGGTCTGAAGGATCTGATAGGTCTTAAAGGTTTTAAAGGTCTTAAAGATCTGATAGGTCTTATAGCTCTTAAAGGTCTGATGGGTCTTAAGGTTCTACGGTCTGATAGGTCTTAAAGATCTGATAGGTATTAAAGGTCTGATAGGTCTTAAAGGTCTGATAGGTCTTAAAGATCTGATAGGTCTGATAGGTCTTAAAGATCTGATAGGTCTGATAGGTCTTAAAGATCTGATAGGTATTAAAGGTCTGATAGGTCTGATAGGTCTTAAAGATCTGATAGGTCTGATAGGTCTTAAAGGTTTTAAAGGTCTGATAGGTCTTAAGATCTGATACGTCTTAAAGGTCTCATAGGTATTAAAGGTCTTACGGTCTGATAGGTCTTCAGGTCTAATGGATCTTAAAGGTCTGATAGGTCTTACGGTCTGATAGGTCTTAAGGTCTGATAGGTATTACGGCTCTGAAGGCTCTGAAGGGTCTTTCGGTCTGAAGGGTCTGCCGGTCTGTCTCGTCCTTCTGGTCCCTGAGGGTCTCTCTGAGCCTGAAGTGGACAAGGCTGACGTGGCCCCGCCCCCCCGAGGCCAGCGGGCCGCATGCCGGCTGCCTCGGGCAGCTGTCACTCACTCCTGCTGCCGCCGGCCCTCTGGACTCTGTTGTTGTTGTTGTGGTGTTGACGGCCTCCTCTCGCCCTGTGTGTGTGTGTGTGCGTGTGAAGTCGTCTCACTCCAGGCAGATCGAACACGCCCACAGCATCCTGCAGCACGGCGGCCTCTGTGACGCCGGCAGCCCGCTGCCGCAGCGCGGCGCCACTACCCAGAATGCCCGGCTGCAGGGCGAGGGCCCCTTCGCCCTGGGGGGCCCCGGGGGCCCCGGAGGGGAGGGCGCCGATCACGCACTAGACGTGAGTGTTGGTCACGTGACTGAACCGATGTGCATTCATTCATCATCACGGAGCCGTTAGCGTAGCTTAGCATAGAGACTGGAAGCGGGGGGGGACGGTTAGCATCGCACAGCAGCTTAAAACTACAATGACATGTTGTGTGTCTTTATCGCCGGACTATCCTCCCGATGACACTCCTCTTTTCATTCTTTATTCCAGATTTATTTTTCATTTCCTCTTAACGTTCTCTTGGATATTCTCTCAGATTAAAAAAATAGATGAAAACTCACAAATCTCTGGAGGCAGCCTCAGAAGCGTAAGTTGTGTTTTTAGTTGTATTCTTATTGTTTCCTCTCAAGGAGCCGCTCCGCTTCTCTTGGATCAGCGCCGGCTCCGGTAAACATGCGGTAACGTGTCCGTGACCCGGCGTCCGTCCTCCATGTTCCCTCAGAGAGCATGGAGGACGGCGCGGTTACCTCCTCCTCCCCGTTGCCACGGTGACGACGCACCGCTCCAGTGTTTCCTCTCCTGGCAAATGACACTTTATTAATTCAGACGATAGTCGTCATGACGATCACGGCGAGATTCAAAATCTATAAAATATAATCAGTTTAATGATCTCAGCGAATATTCTGGTGGTTTTCTCTCATATTTATAATGTTTTTACTTTTTTCGGCTCATTTATTTGACGTTTTATCTTATTTTTAAGAATTTGTGAGTTTTACATCTCAGAACATTCGTGACTTTAGTCTCAGAGGATATATAAGTTCTTATTTCTCAGAGAATTTCACTTTGTAAACAAATTTGTGACTTTTTCAATCACAAATTTTAATCTTTAACGTCCTCAGTTTTACCCCCCCCCCCCCCCCCCCCCCGCTCCATAGATTAAACTGTAAGGCTCAAATCCTCCATCAGGACATGTGTCAGATGTTTGATATGAAACCTCCAGCTGCTGCTCCTCTCCTCTCTCCTCATCTCCTCTTTCTCTCTCTCCTCTTTCCTCTCTCCTCTCGTCCTCTATTCTCCTCTCTCTCTCCTCCTTCCTCTCTCCTCTCGTCCTCTATCCTTTCTCTCTTTCCCCTTTCCCTAACCTTTAACCCCTTCATGAAGCCGTGTACCTGTCGTCTCCTAACTGAATGTCATGTGACCTCTGAAGCTTCTTCCTGAGCTGACCAACCCCGATGAGCTGCTGTCCTACCTGGGCCCCCCTGATCTGCCTAGCAACAGCAGCGACGACCTGCTGTCTCTGTTCGAGAACAACTGACCGCCGTAGCCCCGCCCCCATCGGTTGAAGACGACGCCGTCGGCACCCACTTCCTGTGTGCGTGTGTGTGTTTGTTTTTCCTTATTGTTTGTGTCCTGCTTGACTTTGATGACGAGCCAATCAGAACTCTGCAGACCAGCATCGTCCACTAAGCACAAGCGCCCGGCGGGAGGTCTTCACTCGACGCCGGGTCCCAAACTCTCTTTCTTTTTGTGTTCTGCACACGCACATTCCTGCAGATCTGCGTCTCGCCCGTTTACCTCGAGACAAACAATCATCGACATGGAGAAGCTCCCCGCGTGGGAACCGGTGCTTTCAAAGTAAAGGTCCTGTTGTTTTATTCTTTAGACTCGTTATTAATCCCATGAAAAGAGTTTAAACGTCCTCCTTTTCTTTCCCTCGCCTCTGTCCACAACTCACGTTTCAAATTAAAAGCACCGACGCTCCTTTTTAATATTATATATATATATATATATATATATATATAAATCAGGCTTTTTGTGAAATGTTCGTCGAAGATTGGAAATACGGTTTAACGCTTTTCTTTTTTTTTTATGTAAAATATTCCCGTTGTGTGAAAGAGTGACACAAACAATGCAGCTTGAGAATTATATATATATATATATATATATAGATGTGTGTGTGTATATATATATATATATTTACATAAAGAAACTAAATGTGCGCGAAGGATTCTGTCCTTTTGTTTTGTTGCGAGTGGAGAAGGAGGCGAGGAGGGAGGAGTCAAGGGAACAGACAATAGGGACTATTTACAGCGGCGGATGAATCCATATGTTGTGCTCTTGTGAGTATTTGTACATAAAACCTTTTTTTAAATGTATAAAATGAAATCTGGATCCTCATTTAAACCTTTAAGGATTCAGGTTCAGGGGTTCAGCGACATTTGGGCTCAATGATTAAAATACGTCAGTCTGTTTTTATTCTATTTTTAATCAAACTATTGGTTAAATTGAAGTTGTCCGCCCTAATTGAAATGTTTTGGGTTTTTTAAGGTGTAAATTATGGGATGGCGGCGTGTTATCACATCTCACTTTTACATCAGTAAATGACTCGATGACGTCGTGTTCGTTATTTTAAGCGCTCGTCGGGACTACTTTCAGCGGCGGATGAATCTTTTCGTGAGATTAACAGAACAATGCAGATTAATGTACGCTAAGGGCGGCGGTCACTTAACCTTTTGTTTCTCCGAAAAACAAACAAATGTACAAAAGACTTTATTTCCTTTTCCTTTATTTTAAATATGAAGTTCGGGAGCGCTGTGAAATATATATTTATATATATATTAGAAAAGACTCCCTCTTCTCGTGTCCTCGAGCATCCTGTAAATGTCGTTTCTCGAACGCTTTTATTCGTGCTTTGAAGTCGCCGGCCGTGTAATCGGCTATTTTCATTGGACGACGTGTGTCCAATGAGCGGTCACCGTGTTAGTGTCATTTAGTTGGGTCATGTTGGCGCTGTATACATAATGTATGTTATAGAAATTATAAAGCAATTGTAAAAAGTCCTCGCGCCGCCCGGCGGTCGTGATGCGGTTGCCGGGTGGAGGGATACACGCCCAACTTTTTAAAGATGTGTGTTTTTGTCTGTGAATGATTTACCAACACGACGACAACGTAATGACGTCATTGTTATTATTATCATTATATTTGGGAGTTACGGACTATTTAACTGCAAATTTACTCGGAAAAAAAAGGAAGAAAACAGTTTTTTAACATGTAAACTATTCCACATATTTTGTAACGCATTGTAATTGCCATTATTTTCTATTTATTTTGTAATCATACTCGTCGTTGTACCTGCAGTTACCTTGTCCATAATTAAAAATCACTTTATTTGACAACAATACTTTTGTTGTGGAGCTTCTGGTGTTTTTAAGTATTTAATACGTATTTATGTTGAAGTTTTCATTCAGACTGTCGCATAAAATCAAACTTTATACCATTTCTGAGGTTCTTGTTCTTGATTATTTCCATTTTCTGCTCCTGAGGGTGAAATATTGATCTTATTGCTCCAATACGATCACAGGTTATACAATGTGCATTAAAAAGATTAATTTACGGAATACTTTTACTTCCTCTTGAATCAGAATCTGGTTTATTGGCAAATATAAATCTAAATATATTTGTAATTAATTAATAGAACATGAATACATTGGGTGAATTGTTACCACATGGTACTCTGACTTCACAGTACTTTCCCCCACATACAGGAATGAGTACACTACTTTTACACATATTTAAGATATAACTTTAATATCCAGAAGGAAGTTCCTTATAAATACTATTCTGATTCTGATTGTTCCAGAGTTTCAATAAAGATAGAAGATAAAAAATATCAACAATAGAATAACAATTATTTAGTGTAACATATATAAATCTGACACCATTGCAAAATAGAATATCATTAAGTAATAAATTATGAATAAATGAAAGATGTAATGAAAAGATAATTAAATCCAAAGTGTAAAAGATACTAACACGATGGAAATAGTCAATGATGTGAATGAAAAAGTAATATAATAATTATATTGCACAAATAATTTTAAAAATCATTGCTTATGAAATTAAAACGTTTCAGAGGATTTATTTATTTAATGTCTTCGCTTCTCTCGTCCCTGCCTTCCTATTGGTCCATCCCGGAGCCGGTGCGTTCGACCCCGCCCCCTCTCCCCTCACCTTAAATACAACGCGGCATAGACCCCGTGTGTGGTTCAGTCCGCACCTCCACCGCAAAGCACCTCCATCAGGCAGCATCTCCTCATCACAGCACCTCCACCCTAAAGGACCTCCACCCGGCAGCACCTCCTCCCCGCAGCACCCGGACATGGAGAACCCCAGAGTGTTTTTCGACATCTCGGTGGACGGAGGGCACGCGGGCCGCATCGTCATGGAGGTAATGACGTCACATCCATATGACGTCAACTTGTTTTAGTTGGCGCATCCTGTGGTCATGGTCACCACCAGAGCGTCAGGGAGCCGTTATAACGCCGCTATGAGGCGTTATAACCTCTGGAGTGCATCACTGCGCGGCTGGAGATCATTCACCAAAATAAAACATTATGTTAATCTCTTCGTATTCTTCCGGTGTTTTTGTTCTTTACTCCACGATGTTCATGTTTTACGACTTTACACATCAACAGTAACACAATGGAGATGTTGTCGATGATGCTGTTGTGCACCGACAGATATGCTAGAGAGGTTCAGGTCATTTATGTTCGCTTTCTCTCATTCCAGGCTTCCTGATTGTTTTCACCTGTCATCACACCTGTCTCCTATGCTCATCAGTGTCAGCCCCGCCCCTGATTGGTCCCACCTGTGTCTTGTTACCATGTGCTTAAATTCCCCTGTCTCCCAGTGTTCCTTGTCAGTTCGCCTGGTCTTTTGCCATGATCAGGTCGGGTTATGTTGTGCTCTTGAAAAGTTTTTGATCCTCACTACGTGAGCGCTTTCATTTGTTCACTGCAGAACCGAAAAATAAAGTACTTACAAATACTTTATCTCTGTCTCCCGGTCGTGCAATTGGGTCCTACTTCCTAAGTGTCTGAGATCGTAACAGAACGAACTGACCACATTATGGACCCAGCCGACCCAAGAACGCTTCACGCCGCTCTGTCGGTACAGGGCGTGACGATTTTCATCACGAGGAAAAACTGGACAAAGTCAGCCGGAAATACAAGAGCTGAGAGGACGCCAGGCCGGGTTCAGGAAGAATTATCTACACAGATGCAACAACTGGTTGCCCAAATGAATAATTTTTCACTCATCAACAGACTGCTCCTCCGGTGACGTCATCCACAGCTGAGAATTTGCCTGTCAATACTCCAGCTGACGACCCAGGTCAGGCTGTTTCCTCCCGTTACGGCTGGCTCTTCCGGAGAGATTTTCCGGAGACTCTTCAATTGCAGAGCCTTTCTGGTACAGTGTGGTCTGCATTTTCAACACAACCCAGCAGCCTTTTTATCTGAGCATGGTAAAGTGGCGTGTATTGTGTCTCATTTAACGGGAAGAGCTGCAGCCTGGGCTACTGCAGAATGGTCTAGAGACACCGAACTATGTTACTCATTGGCCGATTTCATAGAGACTATGAGGCGCATTTTGACCACTCATCGCCTGCTACGGAGGCCAGCAGAAGACTGTTTCAAATCGTCAGCTCAACCGTCAGGTGGTTGATTATGCCATCGAGTTTCGTACAGCAGCAGCGGACAGCGGATGGAATATTCCGGCTCTTCGTGACGCCCTCATGACAGGACTTTGAACCGATAAAGGACCAGCTGGCTCCACTGGAGACACCGGATCTGGAATCCTCATCGCTGTGGCCATCCGGATCGATAACCGTCTTGAAAGAGAGAGGGCGTCGACGCAACCAAGATGTTATTCCCAGCTTCCAGAATTCGCCTCGGAGGGTCGCGCCGCCAGCGGAGGATTTCCAGCTCATGTTACCGGACCATCTGAGGACTACACTTCCGAATGACTCCGGTGAACCCATGCAGCTTGGAAGAACCAGGCTTTCTCTGGAGGAGAGGCAGCGCCGTCTGGAGGGTTGCTGTTTCTACTGCGGCCAGCCGGGTCATCAACTCGCTTCATGCCGGGAAAGATCGTGCTCACCAGTCAAAGGAGGCGCTGGTGAGCAAGTTTTCCGCAGACTTCCCTCCTCGACCTGTTACTCAGGTAGACATTTGTATTAACAATCAGACCATTGACCAGGGTGTGTTAATAGACTCAGGGGCTGACGAAAGCCTTATAGACTGGGGCCTAGTCAAACAGCTAAAATAAAAACTGTCCCGCTATCTCATCCTGTTAGTGCCAGTGCCTTAGACGGCCGCTTGTTGTTCACAGTTACCCATTGCACTGAGCCCATACAGATTACTATAAATAAGGACCATACCGAGAGCATGCAATTTCATATTTTTGAGTCGACTCAGCACCCGATTATTTTGGGGTTTCCTTGGTTGAAGATCCACAATCCTCACATAGACTGGCCTTCAGGAAAGTTAAGGAATGGGGAGAGGATTGTAAGGGCAGGTGTAAACATTCGCAACCAGGTAATGTACCATCAGTCTCTAGTAGGCTCATTATAGCTCACTCTGTCTATCCTGATCTACACAAGGTACCTTCCTGTTACCATGATTTAAAAAGCGTTTAACAAGTCTAAAGCCTTGTCGCTACCTCCTCACCGAGATTTTGACTGTCCCATTGATCTCTTACCGAGCCCCATTCCCAAGGGAGACTTTACTCGATTTCGAGACCTGAGAGAACAGCAATGGATGAATACATCTCCTCTTCACTCAAATCAGGATTATCCGTCCTTCATCGTCTCCAGCGGAGCGGATTCTTTGTGGGAAAGAAAGACGGGTCTCTGAGACCTTGCATAGACTACAGTCCACTAAATGACATTACGGTGAAGAACCGCTATCCTCTGCCACTCATGTCATCTGCTTTGAACTGCTTCAAACGGCCAAGATATTCACCAAGTTGGATTTAAGAAATGCATATCACTTGGTTAGAATAAAACAAGGGGATGAGTGGAAGACTGGATTCAACACTCAGAATGGTCACTATGAGTACTTGGTAATGCCTTTTGGACTGTGCAATGCACCGCTGTTTTCAAGCTTTTGTGAATGAGGTTTTGGGAATTCTTGAATATTTCAGTGTTTGTGTATCTGGATGACATACTGATTTTCTCCCCAGACGCTAAATCTCATGTTAACCATGTCCGCCAAGTTTTGCAGAAACTACTGGATAATCAGCTATATGTCAAGGCAGAGAAGTGCGAGTTCCACACAGAAGAGGTGTCTTTCTTAGGATACATAGTCTCACCTAATCATATCCAAATGGATCCTGCAGTCAGTGCAGTATCCCAGTGGCCCACACCAGACTCCAGGAAAAAGGTTCAGCAGTGTCTAGGATTTGCTAACTTCTATAGGAAGTTTATTAGGAATTTCAGTTCTGTTGCTGCTCCTCTGCATGTTCTGACTTCTCCTAAGGTTCCCTTCAAGTGGACCCCCCAGGCGGATCTTGCTTTCAAACTTCTCAGAGATAGATTCACATCAGCTCCCATACTCACCATTCCAGATCCCCAGCGCCAGTTTATGGTCGAGGTGGATGCTTCCAATGAGGGAATTGGAGGAGTACTGTCTCAACGTTCTGCAGAAGACAACAAGATGCATCCATGTGCTTACCTGTCGCGGAAGTTGACAACGGCAGAGCGGAATTATGACGTGGGAAACAAGGAATTGTTAGCTGTAAAAGCTGCCCTCGAGGAATGGAGACACTGGCTGGAGGGTGCAGAGCAACTGTTTTTAGTCTGGACAGATCACAAGAATCTAGAATATATAAGAAAGGCTAAGCGTCTCAACTCCCGTCAGGCCAGGTGGACACTTTTCTTTAGTAGATTCAACTTCACACTCTCTTTTCGTCCCGGGTCTCAGAATCAAAAACCCGATGCTTTGTCTCGTCTTTACGATCCCGAACCACTTGCGGTGAGCCCAAGACCATCCTTCCACTTAACCGGGTGATCGGAGCCTTTTCCTGGCAAGTGGAGTCAGACGTTAAAGAGGCAAATGTCATGAATCCAGCGCCTAGCGAGTGTCCCAACAATCTGCTGTTTGTTCCTGAGGCTTTTCACTCCAAGGTCATCCACTGGGCTCACTCATCTGTGCCATCCGGGAGTAGCAAGAACAATGTTCAGGATACAACAACGTTTCTGGTGGCCATCCATGAAGAAAAATGTGGCCTGGTATGTAGCGGCTTGTCCGGTGTGTGCGTGTAATAAGACCTCATCTCAAGTTAAGATGGGCTTGCTCCAGCCGCTGCCGATTCCCCATCGTCCTTGGTCACACATTTCGATGGATTTTGTGACAGGATTTCCCTCATCCAGAGGCAAGACTACGGTTCTAACAGTGGTTGATCGATTTTCAAAATGGCTCACTTCATCCCATTGACCAAGCTTCCTCTGCCAAAGTCACCGCAGAGGTCATGATGAATCACGTATTCAGGATCCATGGATTCCCTAATGACATTGTTTTCGACAGGGTCCACAATTCATTTCCGCCTTCTGGAAAGAGTTTTGTCGACTCATAGGTGCCACCGTCAGCCTGTCATCAGGATATCACCCTCAGTCAAATGGACAGTCAGGGCGACTGAACCAAGAACTAGAGACTACGCTACGTTGTCTCGTCTCCCGGAACCAGACCACCTGGAGTGACCACCTCACATGGGTCGAGGTTGCCCACAATACCCTTCCTCGGCGGCCACAGGTCTCTCTCCATTCCATTGTGTCAATGGTTTCCAGCCTCCACTTTTCCCTAACAACGAGGAAGAGGTGATGGTTCCATCGGCACATGCCATGATCAGACGTTGTCGCAGAGTTTGGGCTGGTGCATGCCAGTCTCTTCTCCAGTTCAGCTCGGATGAAGGCTGTTGACGTTCATCGCAGGGTCGCCCCTCCTACAGTCCAGGCCAAAAGGTTTGGCTCTCTACCAAAGACTTACCACTCCATGTCGCCTCAAAGAAACTGGCTCCGAGATTTGTGGGTCCGTTTCCAGTGTCCAGAGTCATCAACCCGCGCTTGCAACCCCAGGACCTTGAGAGTGCACCCAACGTTTCACGTTAGTAGAATCAAGCCGGTGTGTGAGAGCACACTTGTTCCCGCCTCCAAACCCCCTCCACCGCCCCAGTTCTTTGAAGGGGGGACGTTTACAAGGTCCGTAAGCTACTGGAGGTCCGTAATAGGGGGAGGGGCAAGCAATTCCTAGTAGACTGGAAGGTTACGGTCCTGAGGCTAGAAGCTGGATAGCTGCTTCATTTATCGTAGACAAGACTCTTATCCACGACTTTTACAATCAGCCTGGGCCATCAGGAGTTGGCCCTAGAGGGGGTACTGTTGTGCACCGACAGATATGCTAGAGAGGTTCAGGTCATTTATGTTCGCTTTCTCTCATTCCAGGCTTCCTGATTGTTTTCACCTGTCATCACACCTGTCTCCTATGCTCATCAGTGTCAGCCCCGGCCCTGATTGGTCCCACCTGTGTCTTGTTACCATGTGCTTAAATTCCCCTGTCTCCCAGTGTTCCTTGTCAGTTCGTCTGGTCTTTTGCCATGATCAGGTCGGGTTATGTTGTGCTCTTGAAAAGTTTTTGATCCCTCACTACGTGAGCGCTTTCATTTTGTTCACTGCAGAACCGAAAAATAAAGTACTTACAAATACTTTATCTCTGTCTCCCGGGTCGTGCAATTGGGTCCTACTTCCTAAGTGTCTGAGATCGTAACAGATGCAGCCACAAACATGTACTCTCCTTAATGTGGTGATGGAGTTCACACTTCTTTGTTGACATGTTTATCTTCTTGTGTTCTATGTTGACATGTTTATCTTCTTGTGTTCTATGTTGACATGTTTATCTTCTTGTTTTGCAGCTCCGGGCCGACGTGGTCCCAAAGACAGCAGGTACGGATATTTATTGTTTCCTCTTATAAGACTCAAGACCAGCACAGAGAGACTCATACGATGTAAATCCAGATTATTGATGTAAACATATTCCATAGTCAGCAGCTCGTGGGGATTTGAACCCTCAGTGTATTTATTTATTTATTTATGTTTAGAGAACTTCCGCGCGCTGTGCACCGGGGAGAAGGGCTTCGGCTACAAGGGCTCCACCTTCCACCGGCTCATCCCCAAGTTCATGTGCCAGGTGAGCCTTGGCTTGTCACCGGTTTCAGATTGTGGATCTTCTCATTGTACCGAGTGAACTCCCCCCCCCCCTTCAGGGCGGAGACTTCACCAACCACGACGGAACCGGTGGTAAATCCATCTACGGGGAGAAGTTCGCCGACGAGAACTTCGAGCTGAAGCACGCGGGCCCCGGCACGCTGTCCATGGCCAACGCCGGGCCCAACACCAACGGGTCCCAGTTCTTCATCTGCACCGCCAAGACCGACTGGTGAGCTGCACCTGGACCCGCCGGGCCAGCTGGGCCTCGGACCAGCAGGGTCTGGTCCCTAACCTCATCTAACCTAACACTACTCTAACCTAACACTAACCTCATCTAACCTAACCCTACTCTAACCTAACCTCATCTAACCTAACCCTACTCTAACCTAACCTCATCTAACCTAACCTCATCTAACCTAACCCTACTCTAACCTAACCTCATCTAACCTAACCCTACTCTAACCTAACCCTAACCTCATCTAACCTAACCCTACTCTAACCTAACCCTAACCTCATCTAATCTAACCTAACCATACTCTAACCTAACCCTAACCTCATCTAATCTAACCCTACTCTAACCTAACCTCATCTAACCTAACCCTACTCTAACCTAACATCATCTAATCTAACCCTACTCTAACCTAACCTCATCCAATCTAACCCTACTCTAACCTCATCTAACCTAACCCTACTCTAACCTAACCTCATCTAATCTAACCCTACTCTAACCTAACCTCATCTAATCTAACCCTACTCTAACCTAACCTCATCTAACCTAACCCTACTCTAACCTAACCTCATCTAATCTAACCCTACTCTAACCTAACCTCATCTAATCTAACTTTACCCTAACCTCATCTAATCTAACCTAACCCTACTCTAACCTAACCCTAACCTCATCTAACCTAACCCTACTCTAACCTAACCTCATCTAATCTAACTTTACTCTAACCTAACCTCATCTAATCTAACCTAACCCTACTCTAACCTAACCTCATCTAACCTAACCCTACTCTAACCTAACCTCATCTAATCTAACCTTACTCCAACCTAACCTCATCTAACCTAACACTACTCTAAACTAATCCTAACCTCATCTAACCTAACCCTACTCTAACCTAACCTCATCTAACCCTACTCTAACCTAACCTCATCTCATCTAACTTTACTCTAACCTCATCTAATCTAACCTAACCATACTCTAACCTAACCTCATCTAACCTAACCCTACTCTAACCTAACCTCATCTAACCTAACCCTACTCTAACCTAACCCTAACCTCATCTAATCTAACCTAACCCTACTCTAACCTCATCTAACCTAACCCTACTCTAACCTAACCTCATCTAATCTAACCTTACTCCAACCTAACCTCATCTAACCTAACACTACTCTAAACTAATCCTAACCTCATCTAACCTAACCCTACTCTAACCTAACCTCATCTAACCCTACTCTAACCTAACCTCATCTCATCTAACTTTACTCTAACCTAACCTCATCTAATCTAACCTAACCATACTCTAACCTAACCTAACCCTACTCTAACCTAACCTCATCTAACCTAACCCTACTCTAACCTAACCTCATCTAACCCTACTCTAACCTAACCTCATCTAACCCTACTCTAACCTAACCCTAACCTCATCTAACCTAACCCTACTCTAACCTAACCTCATCTAATCTAACCTAACCCTACTCTAACCTAACCCTAACTAAATCTAACCTAACCCTAATCTAATCTAACCCTAACTAAATCTAACATAACCCTAGTCTAACCTAACCTCATCTAATCCTAATCTAAATCTAACCTAAACCTAATCCAATCTAACCCTAACTAAATCTAACCTAACCCTAATCTAATCATAACTAAATCTAACCTAACCTCATCTAATCTAACCCTAGTCTAATTTAACCCACTTACCTAACCCTAATCTAACCCTAACTAAATCTAACCTAACCCTAGTCTAATTTAACCTCATTTTATCTAACCTAACCCTAGTCTAATCGAGCCTAATTTAACCCTAACCTAATTTAACCCTAACCTAACTTAACCCTAACCTAACTCTGCTCTGCAGGCTGGACAAGAAGCACGTGGTGTTCGGCAACGTGGTGGAGGGCGCCGACGTCGTCAAGGCGATGGAGAAGCACGGCACCAAAAGCGGCACCCCGAAGGCCAAAGTGGTCATCGCCGACTGCGGCGAGCTGAAGTAGAGTTCCTCTGTCCTCCACGTTGAGGAGCAGGAGCACTGGACTACACG
The DNA here is from genome assembly GCF_029220125.1 of Pseudoliparis swirei. NCBI lineage: Eukaryota > Metazoa > Chordata > Actinopteri > Perciformes > Liparidae > Pseudoliparis > Pseudoliparis swirei. The sequence continues at coordinate 22,674,233 of NC_079402.1, forward strand.
TCCTAACCCTAAACTGCTCTTTGAGGACCTCGTTCAGTAATAAAAATGATGCTGACGGGGTAAATAAAACCAGAGAGAGATTACGTTGTGTATTAATCAACACCTGCTTTGTTTGTTTGTTATTTTCATAAAGAAATCACAACGTTATAATTTAATTAATGCCATTTAGAACCAAACAAGTTAAAGTACTAATAATGAGACGTCTTCTTCTATTGTTGCAGTTCATCCATTTGACCACTAGAGGTCCTCACATCTCACATCTCATACCTTTGTATTCTTCAGTGGTGTTCTGGTTATATTTAATCTTATATCACTGGAAATACAACAACAACAACATAAGTATACGTGTATCACATTATATGATCTAAAGTGTATGAACGTTGTTTAAAATCATTAAAGCTGCTGATTCATGAAACCTTTGACAGTCTTTGTCCTCTTCCTGTGGAGTAATGTTGAAGTGTGAATCCTAATTCAAGTTTAAATCCATTTATCACATGCAGTTGGAGGATGTTATTTCCCCCCCGTTGATTTACGGTTTGAATAAATATCATGACACAAGTATGTATTATTAAATTAACAGGAGCCAATTACTGAATCTGCCATTAAAAATGTTTTAAAGTAAAAATCATATTTAAAAATCGGCACGATTGTTTTCTCACCTCAAAAACTCACCAGAAGTGGATTTAATCATAAAAATAGCATTCAAACAGACCATAATGCAGGCATATGCTTTAGGGCGGGGCTAATATTGTAATTGACAGTTGCTAGGGTAACCTCGTTCATTGGTTTGCGGAAGAAAAGGGAAAAAAACATGGCGGACTCGAGGCCCAGTTCTCATACACCTCCCATTAGCCGTTAGCTCAGCCGTCGCCATTTTGAAAAGCTCAGAATCTGCGTGTATGTTCCTTTAAGAGTGAGTGTGCCGAGTTTCACCTCAGGAGGGAAACTTTTATCAGACATAAACAAACACAACTCGTTTTTTATGTCCAGGCTTTAGACGGATACACATTTAACTTTGAAGCGCGTGTCTCTTCCTGCTTTAATACACATTTTAACGGGCAAGCCCGCTGCATCATTTCCCCACTGTGCCTCGCCCACATACTTCCGGATTCTAAACACCCCTGGACACGAAGCCCGCCTGATGTGGCCGTAGCTCCGCCCCCCTGGTTTCATGTTACCGACGACTGCCCCTCACATTTAACCCCGCCCATCTCCGTTCCCATTGGTCTGCTCTCGAGCTTCAAAGGAGAGCTTTGCTTGTGATTGGCCCCTTACATTTAACCCCGCCCATCTCCGTTCCCGTTGGTCTGCTCTCGAGCTTCAAAGCAGAGCCTCGCTTCTGATTGGCCGGCGGCAGCTTTTCCTGGCACAGTCTCGCATAAATAGAGACCAGAACCGGATCCCTTGTCATTGCTCGTGCCAGTGTGATCTCTCCCATCGTAACCAGCTCACTCACGTGTTTGAAACCATGGCGTACCCGAAGGTCTTCTTTGACATCACTATCGATGATAAAGCGGCCGGTAGGATCGTAATGGAGGTAAGATACACCTCGCGTTTTCTCTCTTGCGTCGCTAAACTTAATTTCAGCTTGTATGTGTTTTAAACTGCGTCGCGCCTCCGTGTGCGCGCGGCGCGCTAAAGGCCTTGTTGTTTGTTTCAGCTCCGCCCCGACGTGGTGCCGCAGACCGCAGGTACGTGGACCCGGACCCGGGAACCGTAGCAGGAAACACCGCTGCTGCGCACGCGGCCCGCTGCTGCTGCACGCGGCCCGCTGCACGCGGCCTGCTGCACGCGGCCCGATGCTGCTGCACGCGGCCCGCTGCCGCCGCAGCTTCTGTTTCTTCCGCGCTCCCGACACACGGCGCTCGCTCCCGATTGGCTGGCAGCGGCTCACCTGAGCGGTGACTCGCGCCGCGGGGCCGCGCAGGTGGTGTGGGAGCCGGAAGAACCGGAAGCGGCGACCATATAAGCTGAGCTGCTGTGATTAACACGGAGCGGCTGGTGCAGCAGAACCCTGCATGCTGGCAGCTAGCTGTATGACGTCATTTAGACCCACTGGCCCAGCACCAGAACCCTGCATGCTGGCAGCTAGCTGTATGACGTCATTTAGACCCACTGGCCCAGCACCAGAACCCTGCATGCTGGCAGCTAGAAATATGTGCAGCATCTTCTGGTATGTTTGTGTATATAATTTGTTGTACTTTCTTTTCCAGAGAACTTCCGCGCGCTGTGCACCGGGGAGAAGGGCTTCGGCTACAAGGACTCCATCTTCCACCGGATCCTCAATAAGTTCATGTGCCAGGTGAGCCTTCCTTACCGGGTCCAGCTTCAGCTCGTGGGCTGGCGGTGACTGTATCCTCCGATTGTTCTGGTGGCTTCAGGGCGGAGACTTCACCAACCACGACGGAACCGGCGGCAAATCCATCTACGGGGAGAAGTTCGCCGACGAGAACTTCAAGCTGATGCACACGGGCCCCGGCACGCTGTCCATGGCCAACGCCGGGCCCAACACCAACGGGTCCCAGTTCTTCATCTGCACCGCCAAGACCGACTGGTGAGCTGCACCTGGACCCGCCGGGCCTTTGAGGGTGACGGTGTAACCGCCTTCGTTAAGCTCACTTTGTGTTTCTCCTCCAGGCTGGACGGTAAGCACGTGGTGTTCGGCAAGGTGGTGGAGGGCCTGAGCGTGGTGCAGGACATGGAGAAGGAGCACACGGCCAGCGGCAAGCCCAAGCACACGGTCAAGATCGCCGACTGCGGCGTGCTGTAGAGCGGCGCCGGAACACCGGGAGCAACACCTGGGGAACACCGGGCCGCTCCATTTTGAATCTGATAAATAAAATCACTTCAAAAGATTCCTGTCTGGTTTTATTCAGTGCGATCGAGAATGTGAGACTCTTTGTTACCTGAAGTTCTTTCATGCGCTCCAACGTATCGGTTAAAACACGAGGTACGAACCGGCTGGAGATGTTTTATTCTGATCGGGTCAATTTATCAATACAGTTGATTGTTAAAGTTATTTACAAAATAAAAACAAATAGATAAAAGACGTCCAGAACCTCGTGGACTCGAGGGGTCCGTGAGGATCGGCTGGGAGTTTAACACACGCCTTGTTAGCTTAGCACAAACTCTGGGAACGGGGGGAAACTCATAGCCTAGCTCTCAAAGTGGCTCATGATGCTTTTTTGACACTTGGCATCATTTGCATGTTTCTGATTATTTAAAGTGTTTTTGTTAAAACTAGTCAGCTGGATAGATTCAATCTGCTTTCAGCCAACTTCATAGAAACTTTTATAAAAGCTGCTGACATCAAACCTCTTTTAGACATGTGACATCAAAGAACAGTTTAAAAAGACTGTTTGTAAAAGCACTAACTGTAACAATGTTTAAAAATAAACTGTTTGACCTCCAGATGCAGCCCGGCTAACTGTTCCCTCCACTTCCAGTCTTTGTGCTAAGCTAAGCGCCTCCTGCTTAGTCTAACTTCTCTGCAGGAAACTCCCAGAACTTTAAACCTCCTTCGGTACAACACCTCGAACTTACATTTATATTTCCATCGTTACTTCACCTTTACTTCACTTCATCGTTACTTCACCGCTACTGCATCGCGCCGACGGCGGTAAAAAAACATCAGACAAAGAACACGTTTTGGTACTTGAGGTAATTCTTTAAGAAAACACCTGCTTAGCTGGTTTGAGTTCCATCTGTTTGTCTCTGGGCAGTTTTGGAGCTTTTTTGCAACGTCTGTGGTCCTCTGAATGCCTCACGTGGTGTTCAATGTCACGTGGAGAGCAAACGGTCGGCGGGGAAGTTTTTCCTGTAATATAAAAAGTGTTTAAATTTTTTTTCCATTTTCAGGTTGTTTCATGGAATAAAAAAAATCTGCCAATGTGAAATTGGCAGATTTTAAGAAAAAAAGTTACGTGACAAAGGTAAAAATATATTAAATAAATAAAAGAAAAGATGAATAAACAAATAGATCTATGAAATAATTCATAGATAATTAAATGAAGTTTAACTCATTTATTTTACCTGGAGGGAGACCCAGGATGGAGCGCTGGACCCACTGGTCCACTTTAGACCACAGGGGCCGCCAGAACCAACACTACCACTTTAGTTCACAGGGGGCACCAGAACAAACACTACCACTTTAGTCCACAGGGGGCGCCAGAACCAACACTACCACTTTAGTCCACAGGGGGCATCAGAACCTACACTACCACTTTAGTCCACAGGGGGCAGCAGAACCAACACTACCACTTTAGTCCACAGGGGGCAGCAGAACCAACACTACCACTTTAGTCCACAGGGGGCACCAGAACCAACACTACCACTTTAGTCCACAAGGGGCATCAGAACCAACACTACCACTTTAGTCCACAGGGGGCGCCAGAACCAACACTACCACTTTAGTCCACAGGGGGCACCAGAACCAACACTACCACTTTAGTCCACAGGGGGCGCCAGAACCAACACTACCACTTTAGTCCACAGGGGGCGCCAGAACCAACACTACCACTTTAGTTCACAGGGGGCACCAGAACCAACACTACCACTTTAGTCCACAGGGGGCACCAGAACCAACACTACCACTTTAGTCCACAGGGGGCAGCAGAACCAACACTACCACTTTAGTCCACAGGGGGCACCAGAACCAACACTACCACTTTAGACCACAGGGGGCATCAGAACCAGCACTACCACTTTAGTCCACAGGGGGCGCCAGAACCAACACTTTAGTCCACCGGGGGCATCAGAACCAACACTACCACTTTAGTCCACAGGGGGCACCAGAACCAACACTACCACTTTAGACCACAGGGGGCACCAGAACCGTTACAGATACAATGTAATCTTCTTCCAGGATAATTCTCGTTTTCTTTTGAGATGTTTCCTGAATCAGAAAAGAGATTTCCTGTTGGAAAACATCCGGAATGCTCCGAAGTTTGATTGAAAAGAGACGAGCATGTGACCTTGTGTGAGTGTGTGTGTGTGAGTGTGTGTGAGAGTGTGAGTGTGTGAGTGTGTGTGTGTTCAGCTCTGCGGTGGCGTCCTCCGGCTCTCCCTCAGGATGCCGTCCAGGCCGTTGAGCTGCCGCAGGAAGCCCCGGTTGGGGACGACGCCCCGGTGGTCCTTCACGGTCCTGATGGACTCCACCAGCGTCAGGTTCTGCCGGATCATCAGGTAGGCCAGAACCAGCGTGGCGGAGCGGCTCACGCCCACCGCACAGTGGACCAGAACCGTACCTGCACCACGGGATAAGAGCCTTACCGGTTGTAATCCATCCATCCACCCATCCATCCACCCACCCATCCACCCACCCAACCATCCACCCATCCACCCACCCATCCATCCATTCATCCGCCCTTCCACCTATCCATCCATCCACCCATCAGTCCATCCACCTATCGATCCATCCATCCACCCATTCACCAATCCATCCATCCATCTATCCGTCCATCCACCCACTCCGACTCACCTCCGCCTGTGAGCGCTTTGTGGATGAACTCGGCGGCCGGGTAGAAGTTGACGCTCATGTCGAAGGTCGGCGAGTCGTGAGCCTCGATGCCGTGGTAGGTGACGCTCATGCCGGCGTAGTTCTCGGCTCCGCCGCGCCACTTGCTCTGGGCACAGTTGAGGATGTGAGTGATGCCCAGTTTGGTGAGCTCACGGCGGTCTGACGCGATGTCTCTGCAGAGAAGAAGAAGAAGAAGAGCCAGCTATCAAACGGGACTCCATGAGTCAGTGTGAGTCATATCATGTGTTACAGCTGCATCCTCTCTCCTGACCACCAGGGGGCGACTCCTCTGGTTGTATAGAAGTCTATGCTTCATGTGTTGAAGCTGCATTCTCTCTCCTGACCACCAGGGGGCGACTCCTCTGGTTGTATAGAAGTCTATGCTTCATGTGTTGAAGCTGCATTCTCTCTCCTGACCACCAGGGGGAGACTCCTCTGGTTGTATAGAAGTCTATGCTTCATGTGTTGACGCTGCATTCTCTCTCCTGACCACCAGGGGGCGACTACACTAAATATTCAACAAGTATTATAATATATTTGTCCAAACCTTTGTTATATTAAATAATTAAAGAAGAGCTCCATCTATACCAGCTGCAACATTAAAGTGATGAACACGTGAATGCACCACGAGTACTCTTAGGCACACACACACACACACACACACACACACACACACACTTACTGTAAATATTGTGTTGTTTTTTATTGTAAATAGTGTGTACTTGTTGCCCTTGCACATTCCTGCTGAGCATTGCCACTTTCATTTCACTGCACACCCTGTGTGTGTATGTGACAAATAAAACATCTTGAATCTTGAATCTACTTCTACTCGGGTACCGAGAGTACAGGTGTGCTTGTAGTACTGCTCCCGGCCTGCAGGGGACAGGTGGACTCACTGGTCTCCGATGTAGAGCCGCGGCCACACCTCGTCCGCGTGGTTGCAGGCGGTCTTCCCGGTGCACAGGAGCCGCTCCAGCTCGGACACCGTCGGCGTCGGGGAGGCGCGCCCAGGCTCCTTCCGGCTCGGAGACCGGGAGCTGCTCCGGGACCGGGAGAACCGGGACATGAACGCCATGCAGCCTGGAGAGGAGAGAACACCGATAAACCATCACACGTACGAGAAGAGCGAAACAAGAGAACCGGAGGAAGGTCAATAATGCACCATGAGGATGACGTCACCGATGTATTATTAACCTGTGGCTTCGTTTAGCTGAATACTGGCTGCACGTCGGGAAGCACCGGATCCTCTAAAGATGTGAAATAAAAGGTTCCACGTCGGTTGTGTTTACCTGTTGTTGTGCTTCGTGTCTCAGTGCTGCTGCTGCGCGGCCATGTTGACTCATGTGTGCGCGGTGGGAGGGTGGAGGAGATGCTGCTCCTCCACCAGCTGCAGACATCTCCTCAGAGCCTTCTTCCTCTCAACAAGTCCTCGTCGACGCGCACGTGACTCCACGGACCCGGGGTTAGAAAGCCCACGTGCATGCTCGTGCCCGCGTGCACGAGCATACATATAGTGTTGTTGTTATGCTTCAGTTCTGCTGAACATTATCGGGGTTCCCTTTTCTTGTTTATATGTATTTGTTAACGAGGGACCAATGTGAGGTTTCCGCTGGTGGCGTTCTGTCGCCCCCTGGCGGTCAGAGGAGGGAAATCAGGGAACAATAAACATCTCGGGGTGAGGTCCATTCAGCGGACATGGTGTTGGAGGAAGTGTTCAGATCTTAAAGGTCTAAAAGTACTGTTACACACGGTGAAAACACCCTGTGCAATCAGTCAAATGTAGTTAAAGTATTACTAATGTGACTATTATATATTATATCCATAGTTTATTATGAGTCAAAATGTAAAAGCAGAATGTTTACTGTGTAGTTGGTTGAGCTGAAGCTCATTTAAAAATCTTAACTAATGATTGTGTGATATTATGGATTCATCTGCTGATAACTTTAATTATATGACAATTATAACAAAACAATTTTTATAATGGAAAATGTTCACACTTTCTCATTCATGTTTTTGCTTGAAAGATGACAAACAAACAGTTTATAATTATTTCTTCCAGAAGTTAATTGTATGTATATGTAGTGCAGCCTCAAAGTACAATATTTTCCACAATAAAATTGATTTAAAGTGGAATTTAATTTAATTTAATCTTTAATTTTGTATTTTGGATTTTAAATTTTAAATTTTGTATTTTTAATTTTTACATTTTAATTTTTAATTTTAATTTACTTTTTTATTTGTAATCTTCTTAAATTTAATTAGTTAAAATACAAACACATATTTTTTTATTTTATTTTTTTAACTCATTCATTCAATTAATTAAATGTATTGAATTTATATTATTTTTATTTTTTATTTTATTTTACATTTTCTGACGAAAATATAGCGTGACCATTGGAAAGCACGGAGCTTTGGAGGAGGGACTTGAAGGCAACATGACGTAGATTCCCTACGACGCACGTGTGCGCGCAGTGAGGAGTAAAGATGGACGCGGTGAGGCTCGAGTTCCATGAAATGGGCTTAGACGACCGTCTGCTAAAGGTAAAGCCGCTCGACAGCTTCACGGAATGTTTATTAAAGTGTTAAAGAACTCAAACCGGAGAAAAGTGACGTAAACACACCTCTCGTGCGTCGTCATCTAATATAACGATGTGTCGTGAATACACACGTGAAGCTACTTTACGGTAAACATCCGGGGTTTTATTTTCATGCTGGCGATTGTCTTTTTATCGTTTAAACCTTTTGGTTTTACTCGACTACAAGTACTACATGTACCTCTGAGTGTAGTACAGTCTAAAGTACTACATGTTCCTCTGAGTGTAGTACAGTCTAAAGTACTACATGTTCCTCTGAGTGTAGTACAGTCTAAAGTACTACATGTTCCTCTGAGTGTAGTACAGTCTAAAGTACTACATGTTCCTCTGAGTGTAGTACAGTATAAAGTACTACATGTACCTCTGAGTGTAGTACAGTATAAAGTACTACATGTTCCTCTAAGTGTAGTACAGTCTAAAGTACTACATGTTCCTCTAAGTGTACTACAGTCTAAAGTACTACATGTTCCTCTAAGTGTACTACAGTCTAAAGTACTACATGTTCCTCTGAGTGTAGTACAGTCTAAAGTACTACATGTACCTCTGAGTGTTGTACAGTATAAAGTACTACATGTTCCTCTGAGTGTAGTACAGTCTAAAGTACTACATGTACCTCTGAGTGTAGTACAGTCTAAAGTACTACATGTTCCTCTGAGTGTAGTACAGTCTAAAGTACTACATGTTCCTCTGAGTGTAGTACAGTCTAAAGTACTACATGTTCCTCTGAGTGTAGTACAGTATAAAGTACTACATGTACCTCTGAGTGTAGTACAGTCTAAAGTACTACATGTACCTCTGAGTGTACTACAGTCTAAAGTACTACATGTTCCTCTGAGTGTAGTACAGTCTAAAGTACTACATGTTCCTCTGAGTGTAGTACAGTCTAAAGTACTACATGTTCCTCTGAGTGTAGTACAGTCTAAAGTACTACATGTACCTCTGAGTGTAGTACAGTCTAAAGTACTACATGTTCCTCTGAGTGTAGTACAGTCTAAAGTACTACATGTTCCTCTGAGTGTAGTACAGTCTAAAGTACTACATGTTCCTCTGAGTGTAGTACAGTCTAAAGTACTACATGTTCCTCTGAGTGTAGTACAGTCTAAAGTACTACATGTTCCTCTGAGTGTAGTACAGTCTAAAGTACTACATGTACCTCTGAGTGTAGTACAGTCTAAAGTACTACATGTACCTCTGAGTGTAGTACAGTCTAAAGTACTACATGTACCTCTGAGTGTAGTACAGTCTAAAGTACTACATGTTCCTCTGAGTGTAGTACAGTCTAAAGTACTACATGTTCCTCTGAGTGTAGTACAGTATAAAGTACTACATGTTCCTCTGAGTGTAGTACAGTATAAAGTACTACATGTTCCTCTGAGTGTAGTACAGTCTAAAGTACTACATGTTCCTCTGAGTGTAGTACAGTCTAAAGTACTACATGTTCCTCTGAGTGTAGTACAGTCTAAAGTACTACATGTTCCTCTGAGTGTAGTACAGTCTAAAGTACTACATGTACCTCTGAGTGTAGTACAGTCTAAAGTACTACATGTACCTCTGAGTGTAGTACAGTATAAAGTACTACATGTACCTCTGAGTGTAGTACAGTATAAAGTACTACATGTTCCTCTGAGTGTAGTACAGTCTAAAGTACTACATGTACCTCTGAGTGTAGTACAGTATAAAGTACTACATGTTCCTCTGAGTGTAGTACAGTCTAAAGTACTACATGTTCCTCTGAGTGTAGTACAGTCTAAAGTACTACATGTTCCTCTGAGTGTAGTACAGTCTAAAGTACTACATGTTCCTCTGAGTGTAGTACAGTCTAAAGTACTACATGTTCCTCTGAGTGTAGTACAGTCTAAAGTACTACATGTTCCTCTGAGTGTAGTACAGTCTAAAGTACTACATGTTCCTCTGAGTGTAGTACAGTCTAAAGTACTACATGTTCCTCTGAGTGTAGTACAGTCTAAAGTACTACATGTACCTCTGAGTGTAGTACAGTCTAAAGTACTACATGTTCCTCTGAGTGTAGTACAGTCTAAAGTACTACATGTTCCTCTGAGTGTAGTACAGTATAAAGTACTACATGTACCTCTGAGTGTAGTACAGTCTAAAGTACTACATGTACCTCTGAGTGTAGTACAGTATAAAGTACTACATGTTCCTCTGAGTGTAGTACAGTCTAAAGTACTACATGTACCTCTGAGTGTAGTACAGTCTAAAGTACTACATGTTCCTCTGAGTGTACTACAGTCTAAAGTACTACATGTTCCTCTGAGTGTAGTACAGTCTAAAGTACTACATGTTCCTCTGAGTGTAGTACAGTCTAAAGTACTACATGTTCCTCTGAGTGTACTACAGTATAAAGTACTACATGTTCCTCTGAGTGTAGTACAGTATAAAGTACTACATGTACCTCTGAGTGTACTACAGTATAAAGTACTACATGTTCCTCTGAGTGTAGTACAGTCTAAAGTACTACATGTACCTCTGAGTGTAGTACAGTCTAAAGTACTACATGTACCTCTGAGTGTAGTACAGTATAAAGTACTGCATGTACCTCTGAGTGTAGTACAGTCTAAAGTACTACATGTACCTCTGAGTGTACTACAGTCTAAAGTACTACATGTACCTCTGAGTGTAGTACAGTCTAAAGTACTACATGTACCTCTGAGTGTAGTACAGTATAAAGTACTACATGTACCTCTGAGTGTACTACAGTATAAAGTACTACATGTTCCTCTGAGTGTAGTACAGTCTAAAGTACTACATGTACCTCTGAGTGTAGTACAGTCTAAAGTACTACATGTACCTCTGAGTGTAGTACAGTATAAAGTACTGCATGTACCTCTGAGTGTAGTACAGTCTAAAGTACTACATGTACCTCTGAGTGTACTACAGTCTAAAGTACTACATGTTCCTCTGAGTGTAGTACAGTCTAAAGTACTACATGTTCCTCTGAGTGTAGTACAGTCTAAAGTACTACATGTTCCTCTGAGTGTAGTACAGTATAAAGTACTACATGTTCCTCTGAGTGTAGTACAGTCTAAAGTACTACATGTTCCTCTGAGTGTAGTACAGTCTAAAGTACTACATGTTCCTCTGAGTGTAGTACAGTATAAAGTACTACATGTACCTCTGAGTGTACTACAGTATAAAGTACTACATGTACCTCTGAGTGTACTACAGTATAAAGTACTACATGTTCCTCTGAGTGTAGTACAGTATAAAGTACTACATGTACCTCTGAGTGTACTACAGTATAAAGTACTACATGTACCTCTGAGTGTAGTACAGTCTAAAGTACTACATGTTCCTCTGAGTGTAGTACAGTATAAAGTACTACATGTACCTCTGAGTGTAGTACAGTATAAAGTACTACATGTTCCTCTGAGTGTAGTACAGTATAAAGTACTACATGTTCCTCTGAGTGTAGTACAGTCTAAAGTACTACATGTTCCTCTGAGTGTAGTACAGTCTAAAGTACTACATGTTCCTCTGAGTGTAGTACAGTCTAAAGTACTACATGTACCTCTGAGTGTAGTACAGTCTAAAGTACTACATGTACCTCTGAGTGTAGTACAGTCTAAAGTACTACATGTACCTCTGAGTGTAGTACAGTATAAAGTACTACATGTACCTCTGAGTGTAGTACAGTATAAAGTACTACATGTTCCTCTGAGTGTAGTACAGTCTAAAGTACTACATGTACCTCTGAGTGTAGTACAGTATAAAGTACTACATGTTCCTCTGAGTGTCGTACAGTCTAAAGTACTACATGTTCCTCTGAGTGTAGTACAGTCTAAAGTACTACATGTTCCTCTGAGTGTAGTACAGTCTAAAGTACGACATGTTCCTCTGAGTGTAGTACAGTCTAAAGTATGACATGTTCCTCTGAGTGTAGTACAGTCTAAAGTACTACATGTTCCTCTGAGTGTAGTACAGTCTAAAGTACTACATGTTCCTCTGAGTGTAGTACAGTCTAAAGTACTACATGTTCCTCTGAGTGTAGTACAGTCTAAAGTACTACATGTACCTCTGAGTGTAGTACAGTCTAAAGTACTACATGTACCTCTGAGTGTAGTACAGTCTAAAGTACTACATGTACCTCTGAGTGTAGTACAGTCTAAAGTACTACATGTTCCTCTGAGTGTAGTACAGTCTAAAGTACTACATGTTCCTCTGAGTGTAGTACAGTATAAAGTACTACATGTACCTCTGAGTGTAGTACAGTCTAAAGTACTACATGTACCTCTGAGTGTAGTACAGTATAAAGTACTACATGTTCCTCTGAGTGTAGTACAGTCTAAAGTACTACATGTACCTCTGAGTGTAGTACAGTCTAAAGTACTACATGTTCCTCTGAGTGTACTACAGTCTAAAGTACTACATGTTCCTCTGAGTGTAGTACAGTCTAAAGTACTACATGTTCCTCTGAGTGTAGTACAGTCTAAAGTACTACATGTTCCTCTAAGTGTACTACAGTATAAAGTACTACATGTTCCTCTGAGTGTAGTACAGTATAAAGTACTACATGTACCTCTGAGTGTACTACAGTATAAAGTACTACATGTTCCTCTGAGTGTAGTACAGTCTAAAGTACTACATGTACCTCTGAGTGTAGTACAGTCTAAAGTACTACATGTACCTCTGAGTGTAGTACAGTATAAAGTACTGCATGTACCTCTGAGTGTAGTACAGTCTAAAGTACTACATGTACCTCTGAGTGTACTACAGTCTAAAGTACTACATGTACCTCTGAGTGTAGTACAGTCTAAAGTACTACATGTACCTCTGAGTGTAGTACAGTATAAAGTACTACATGTACCTCTGAGTGTACTACAGTATAAAGTACTACATGTTCCTCTGAGTGTAGTACAGTCTAAAGTACTACATGTACCTCTGAGTGTAGTACAGTCTAAGTACTACATGTACCTCTGAGTGTAGTACAGTATAAAGTACTGCATGTACCTCTGAGTGTAGTACAGTCTAAAGTACTGCATGTACCTCTGAGTGTACTACAGTCTAAAGTACTACATGTTCCTCTGAGTGTAGTACAGTCTAAAGTACTACATGTTCCTCTGAGTGTAGTACAGTCTAAAGTACTACATGTTCCTCTGAGTGTAGTACAGTATAAAGTACTACATGTTCCTCTGAGTGTAGTACAGTCTAAAGTACTACATGTTCCTCTGAGTGTAGTACAGTCTAAAGTACTACATGTTCCTCTGAGGTGTAGTAAAGTATAAAGTACTACATGTACCTCTGAGTGTAGTACAGTCTAAAGTACTACATGTACCTCTGAGTGTAGTACAGTCTAAAGTACTACATGTTCCTCTGAGTGTAGTACAGTCTAAAGTACTACATGTTCCTCTGAGTGTAGTACAGTCTAAAGTACTACATGTTCCTCTGAGTGTAGTACAGTATAAAGTACTACATGTACCTCTGAGTGTACTACAGTATAAAGTACTACATGTTCCTCTGAGTGTAGTACAGTATAAAGTACTACATGTACCTCTGAGTGTAGTACAGTATAAAGTACTACATGTACCTCTGAGTGTAGTACAGTATAAAGTACTACATGTACCTCTGAGTGTAGTACAGTATAAAGTACTACATGTACCTCTGAGTGTACTACAGTCTAAAGTACTACATGTACCTCTGAGTGTAGTACAGTCTAAAGTACTACATGTACCTCTGAGTGTAGTGCAGTCTAAAGTACTACATGTTCCTCTGAGTGTAGTACAGTCTAAAGTACTACATGTTCCTCTGAGTGTAGTACAGTATAAAGTACTACATGTACCTCTGAGTGTAGTACAGTATAAAGTACTACATGTACCTCTGAGTGTACTACAGTATAAAGTACTACATTCAATTCAATTCAGTTTATTTGTATAGCCCAATTTCACAAATTACAAATTTGTCTCGGAGTGCTTTACAATCTGTACACATAGACATCCCTGCCCCAAAACCTCACATCGGACCAGGAAAAACTCCCAAATAACCCTTCAGGGGGAAAAAAAGGGAAGAAACCTGGAGGAGAGCAACAGAGGAGGATCCCTCTCCTAGGATGGACAGATGCAATAGATGTAATGTGTACAGAAGGACAGATTTAGAGTTAAAATACATTCAATGAATATGACAGAGTGTATGAATAGTTCATAGTAGGCATATTCCACGATGGAGACCTCCACGATCCATCAGGCAGATGGCGGTGGGGAGGAGGAGGGCGGAGTCTCAACAGGACAGTGGCGTAGTCATGAGCAGGAATTTCCACGACCCAGACGATCCATCAGGCAGATAGATCTATGCCGTCTCATAGGGTCCGATGACCCCATGAGACGAAAGTCAAAAGGACTTCCGGGAGAAAGCAGAGTTAGTAACGTGTGATTGAGAGATGAAAATTCATCCTTAAGGAGAGAAAAAGAGGAGATAGGTACTCAGTGCATCCTAAAACGTCCCCGGCAGCTATAAGCCTATAGCAGCATATCAAGGGCTGGACCAAGGCAAACCTGATTCAGCCCTAACTATAAGCTCTGTCAAAGAGGAAGGTCTTAAGTCTACTCTTAAACGAGGTGACTGTGTCTGCCTCCGGACTGAAATTGGAAGCTGGTTCCATAAAAGAGGAGCTTGATAACCAAAGGCTCTGGCTCCCATTCTACTTTTTAAGACTCTAGGAACTACAAGTAGTCCGCATTTAGTGAGCGTAGCTCTCTAGTGGGCAATATGGTACGACAAGCTCCTTAAGATATGATGGAGCATCACCAATCAAGGCTTTGTAGGTTAAGAGAAGAATTTTAAAAGTGATTCTTGATTTTACTGGGAGCCAGTGCAGAGCAGCTAGTGCAGGAGTGATGTGATCTCTTTCTTAGTTTTAGTGAGAACACGAGCTGCAGCATTCTGGATCAACTGGAGGGACCTAAGAGATTTATTAGAGCAGCCTGCTAATAAGGAGTTGCAGTAATCCAGTCTCAAGTAACGAACGTGAACCAATTTTTCTGCATCTTTTGAGACAAGATGTGCCTGATTTTGAAATATTACGTAGATGAAAGAATGCAGTCCTTGAGATTTGCTTTACGTGGGAGTTAAAGGACAAGTCCCGATCAAAGATAACGCCAAGATTCTTTACAGTGGTGTTGGATGCCAGGGCAATGCCGTCTACAGAATCCACATCACCAGATAATTGATCTCTGAGGTGCTCAGGGCCGATTAAAATTACTTGGTTTTGTCTGAGTTTAACATCAAGAAGTTGCAGGTCATCCATGTTTTTATGTCTTTAAGACATGCTTGAATTTTACAGAGTTGGTTGCTCTCCTCTGGTTTTATCGATAAATATAGTTGAGTGTCATCTGCATAACAATGAAAGTTTATGGAGTGTTTCCTGATAATATTGCCCAAAGGAAGCATGTATAAGGTAAATAAAATTGGTCCAAGCACAGAACCTTGTGGAACTCCGTGATTAACGTTGGTGGTTATCGAGGCGTCATCGTTTACAAATACAAACTGAGATCGATCTGATAAATAGGATTTAAACCAAATTAGTGCCGTGCCTGAAATGCCAATCGACTGCTCCAGTCTCTGTAACAGGATGTCATGGTCAATGGTGTCGAATGCAGCACTAAGGTCTAACAAGACCAGGACAGAGGAGTCCTTTATCTGCTGCCATTAAGAGGTCATTTGTAATTTTCACCAGTGCCGTCTCGGTGCTGTGGTGTTTTCTAAATCCAGATTGAAATTTCTCAAATAAACTATTATGATGTAGAAAGTCGCACAACTGATTTGCGACCACTTTCTCAAGGATCTTGGAGAGGAAGGGGAGGTTAGAGATCGGTCTGTAGTTAGCCAACACCTCTGGATCCAGAGTGGGCTTCTTCAGGAGAGGTTTAATAACAGCCACTTTGAAGGAGTGTGGTACGTGGCCTGTTAGCAGAGACACATTGATAATATCTAATAGAGAGCTGCCAATTAAAGGCAAAACGTCTTTCAGCAGCCTCGTCGGGATGGGGTCCAAGAGACAGGTAGACGTGTTCGAAGTAGAAACCGTTGAAGATAATTGGTCACGGTTGATGGGAGAAAAGCCCTCCAAATATACACCAGGGCATACAGCGGTTTCCAAGGCCATTCCACTTGAGGACAGATTGGCACTGGTTATGGGCAAGAGATTATTAATCTTGTCCCTAATAGTTAAAATCTTTTCATTAAAGAAGTTCATAAAGTCATTACCACTAAGGTTTATAGGAATGCTCGGCTCCACAGAGCTGTGACTCTCTGTCAGCCTGGCTACAGTGCTGAAGAGAAACCTGGGGTTGTTTTAATTTTTTTCTATTATTGATGAGTAATAGGCTGCTCTGGCATTACGGAGGGCCTTCTTATATGTTTTAAGACTATCTCGCCAAACTAAGCGGGATTCTTCGAGATTAGTTGAACGCCATATGCGTTCAAGCTTTCGTGACGTTTGCTTCAGTTTGCGGGTCTGAGGGTTATACCAGGAGCAAACCTCCTCTTCCTCACTGTCTTCTTCTTCAGAGGGCTATCGAGTCCAGTGTCATTCTCAGAGAGCCTATGGCACTGTCAACAAGATGATCAATCTGGGACGGACTAAAGTTAGACCAGGAGTCCTCTGTTATATTGAGACGTGGTATCGAATCAAATACAGAAGGAATCGCTTTAAATTTAGCTACAGCACTGTCAGTTAGACATCTGGTGTAGAAACTATTGACTAACGGAGTACACTCCGGTAGTATAAATTCAAAAGTTATGAGGTTGTGGTCTGACAGAAGAGGATTCTGTGGGAAGACGTTCAAATGCTCAATGTCAACGCCATAAGTAAGAACAAGATCAAGCGTGTGGCCAAAGCTGTGAGTGGGTTTCTGTACTCTCTGACAGAAGCCAATCGAGTCCAACAAGGAGATGAATGCAGCACTAAGGCAATCATTATCAACATCCACATGGATATTAAAATCTCCAACAATAATAACTTTATCGGTTTTAAGAACCAAACTTGATATAAATTCTGAGAATTCAGATATAAACTCTGAATATGGACCTGGTGGCGGTACAGAATCACAAATCGAATTGGCTGTAGTGTTTTCCAGGTTGGATGTGAAAGACTAAGAACAAGGCTTTCAAATGAGGTGTAGTGTAATTTTGGTTGAGGATTAATTAATAGGCTCGATTCAAAGATGGCTGCTACTCCACCTCCTCGACCGGTGCCTCGAGGAATGTGAGTATTAATATGACTTGGAGGAGTCGATTCATTCAGGCAGACATATTCTTCATGGCTCAGCCAGGTTTCAGTTAGGCAACATAAATCAATGTGATTATCTGATATTAAATCATTTAGTAACACAGCTTTAGATGACAGAGATCGAATATTTAGGAGACCACATTTAATAGTCCTGTTTTGTTGCACTGCTGAAATAATGGTGTTAACTTGTATAAGGTTATTGTGTACGACTCCTCTTCTGCTTACTTTTGATTTATTTAATTGAAGTGGCCGTGGGACAGACACAGTCTCTACTCTAAAGTCAAGGGTGGGTAACTGCTTGAATGGAAGAGCAGAGAAGGGTGTTAAACTACAACTCTGCTCCCGGTTCCTCAGAGTGTAGTACAGTATAAAGTACTACATGTACCTCTGAGTGTACTACAGTATAAAGTACTACATGTTCCTCTGAGTGTAGTACAGTATAAAGTACTACATGTTCCTCTGAGTGTAGTACAGTCTAAAGTACTACATGTTCCTCTGAGTGTAGTACAGTCTAAAGTACTACATGTTCCTCTGAGTGTAGTACAGTATAAAGTACTACATGCACCTCTGAGTGTAGTACAGTATAAAGTACTACATGTTCCTCTGAGGTGTAGTAAAGTATAAAGTACTACATGTACCTCTGAGTGTAGTACAGTCTAAAGTACTACATGTACCTCTGAGTGTAGTACAGTATAAAGTACTACATGTACCTCTGAGTGTAGTACAGTCTAAAGTATGACATGTTCCTCTGAGTGTAGTACAGTCTAAAGTACTACATGTACCTCTGAGTGTAGTACAGTATAAAGTACTACATGTACCTCTGAGTGTAGTACAGTCTAAAGTACTACATGTACCTCTGAGTGTAGTACAGTCTAAAGTACTACATGTACCTCTGAGTGTAGTACAGTCTAAAGTACGACATGTTCCTCTGAGTGTAGTACAGTCTAAAGTACTACATGTACCTCTGAGTGTAGTACAGTCTAAAGTACTACATGTACCTCTGAGTGTAGTACAGTCTAAAGTACTACATGTACCTCTGAGTGTAGTACAGTCTAAAGTACTACATGTACCTCTGAGTGTAGTACAGTATAAAGTACTACATGTTCCTCTGAGGTGTAGTAAAGTATAAAGTACTACATGTTCCTCTGAGTGTAGTACAGTATAAAGTACTACATGTTCCTCTGAGGTGTAGTACAGTCTAAAGTACTACATGTACCTCTGAGTGTAGTACAGTCTAAAGTACTACATGTTCCTCTGAGTGTAGTACAGTATAAAGTACTACATGTTCCTCTGAGTGTAGTACAGTCTAAAGTACTACATGTTCCTCTGAGTGTAGTACAGTCTAAAGTACTACATGTACCTCTGAGTGTAGTACAGTCTAAAGTACTACATGTTCCTCTGAGTGTAGTACAGTCTAAAGTACTACATGTACCTCTGAGTGTAGTACAGTCTAAAGTACTACATGTTCCTCTGAGTGTAGTACAGTCTAAAGTACTACATGTTCCTCTGAGTGTAGTACAGTCTAAAGTACTACATGTACCTCTGAGTGTACTACAGTCTAAAGTACTACATGTTCCTCTGAGTGTAGTACAGTATAAAGTATGACATGTTCCTCTGAGTGTAGTACAGTATAAAGTACTACATGTTCCTCTGAGTGTAGTACAGTCTAAAGTACTACATGTACCTCTGAGTGTAGTACAGTCTAAAGTACTACATGTTCCTCTGAGTGTAGTACAGTCTAAAGTACTACATGTTCCTCTGAGTGTAGTACAGTCTAAAGTACTACATGTTCCTCTGAGTGTAGTACAGTATAAAGTATGACATGTACCTGACTGACATCTCTCAGTGGATGTCTGCTCACCATCTGAAGATCAACCCTGACAAGACTGAGCTACTATTCCTTCAGGGAAAGGCTCCCCCACCCATGACCTGACTACCACCTTCAACAGCTCTGTGTTGGCCCCTACCCTGACTGCCAGGAACCTCGGGGTGACACTCGACAGTCAACTCTCCCTGACGGCCAACATCACTGCGACAGCGCGTTCCTGTAGGTACATGCTGCACAACATCAGGAGAACACGTCCTCTTCTTACTCAGAAGGCGGCGCAGGTTCTGATCCAGGCTCTAGTCATTTCACGCCTTGACTACTGCAACTCCCTCCTGGCTGGTCTACCTGCTAAGGCCATCCGACCTCTGCAGCTCATCCAGAATGCAGCAGCTCGACTGGTCTTCAGCCTCCCGAAGTTCACCCACACCACTCCGCTCCTCCGCTCTCTCCACTGGTTACCGGTGGCTGCTCGCATCCGCTTCAAAACACTGGTCCTGGCGTACCGTGCTCTAGACGGATCGGGCCCCGTCTACATCCGGGATATGGTCACACCGTACACCCCGGCACGTCTGCTCGGCTCGGCAACAGCCAATCGACTTGTGCCTCCTGCACCTCGAGCTAATCACTGAAATCCAGACTGTTTGCTGTCCTGGCTCCTCAGTGGTGGAACGAGCTCCCCACTGACATCAGGACAGCAGAAAGTCTCTACATCTTCCGTCGGAGACTGAAAACACACCTTTTCCGACTATATCTGGATTAAAACACAGATTAGCACTTCAGTGGCACTTAGATAGCACTTACTTATGGTACTTTTGTAGTTCGACTATGTTGAGGAAATGTTACTTCCTGTATTCTTGTTGTTCTTAGTTTGTACTCTAGGTTGAAATGCACTTATTGTAAGTCGCTTTGGATAAAAGCGTCTGCTAAATGACATGTAATGTAATGTACCTCTGAGTGTACTACAGTATAAAGTACTACATGTTCCTCTGAGGTGTAGTAAAGTATAAAGTACTACATGTACCTCTGAGTGTAGTACAGTCTAAAGTACTACATGTACCTCTGAGTGTACTACAGTCTAAAGTACTACATGTACCTCTGAGTGTAGTACAGTCTAAAGTACTGCATGTACTACAGTCTAAAGTACTACATGTACCTCTGAGTGTACTACAGTCTAAAGTACTACATGTTCCTCTGAGTGTAGTACAGTCTAAAGTACTACATGTACCTCTGAGTGTACTACAGTCTAAAGTACTACATGTACCTCTGAGTGTAGTACAGTCTAAAGTACTGCATGTACTACAGTCTAAAGTACTACATGTACCTCTGAGTGTACTACAGTCTAAAGTACTACATGTACCTCTGAGTGTAGTACAGTCTAAAGTACTACATGTTCCTCTGAGTGTAGT
Source organism: Pseudoliparis swirei (assembly GCF_029220125.1). Classification (NCBI taxonomy): domain Eukaryota; kingdom Metazoa; phylum Chordata; class Actinopteri; order Perciformes; family Liparidae; genus Pseudoliparis; species Pseudoliparis swirei. Next base: position 22,694,820 of record NC_079402.1, read on the forward strand.
ACAGTCTAAAGTACTACATGTTCCTCTGAGTGTAGTACAGTCTAAAGTACTACATGTTCCTCTGAGTGTAGTAAAGTATAAAGTACTACATGTACCTCTGAGTGTAGTACAGTCTAAAGTACTACATGTACCTCTGAGTGTACTACAGTCTAAAGTACTACATGTACCTCTGAGTGTAGTACAGTCTAAAGTACTGCATGTACTACAGTCTAAAGTACTACATGTACCTCTGAGTGTACTACAGTCTAAAGTACTACATGTTCCTCTGAGTGTAGTACAGTCTAAAGTACTACATGTACCTCTGAGTGTAGTACAGTCTAAAGTACTACATGTTCCTCTGAGTGTAGTACAGTCTAAAGTACTACATGTTCCTCTGAGTGTAGTACAGTCTAAAGTACTACATGTTCCTCTGAGTGTAGTCAGGGCTCCAGACTGCGACCAAATGGTCGCATTTTGCGCCTAAAATTAGACAGTGCGAGTAAATTTTTCATCAACTCGCGCATGCGCGACCAGTAAATTAGCAGATTTCTTTTTTTTGTTATGAAATATTTTTGTTGCTGACAAACTTGTTCTACACTTCAGCCCACTATAGTTAGCGGTAATGCCTGAATGACTGGTTTGCTAACCGACATTAACTCCAGAAGAAGAAGAAAGGAGACGAAAACCGAAGCAGAAGGCTGGCCTGTGTGTGAGAGGGGGGGGGGGCTAATGTGTGAAAAGAGGCGCACCGCAACGGAGACCCAACGAGGGCGAGGGCCGCAGAGTGAGAGGTCCACGAGGGGATCCTCACCACCGAGCGGCGTCCCCGTCCCCCGAGTTGAATCTTTGGGTCAACTCAGCCGACTCTCACATGTCTGCCCCTAGAGACTGATGCTCACGGTAAACACATTCGATCGGGAGCGCGGGAGGATTTTGATAAAGTTAGCGGAAGGATCTAAGTGACAACATCCGGTTTTGCAAAGTTAGCGGAAAGAACCACGTGAAACAACATCCGTTTATCAAAATAAGATGTCGACAAATCATACACTAACATATAAAAGTAAACAATGAACTGATGTATCTTTATAGATCATTTCTGAGATTTAGCTTAAATTATGCTAACATTAAAACATTTTTACTGGACCAAGGAAGAGTTTATGAAAATAAGTCAGACTTTTGTATGTTAAAAAAAGTCCTGTAAATAGATTTCCCCAAGAGTTCCAGGAAATGGATAATGCAGATGTGTTCCATACATATCTGAAATCCCCTACAATAGCAATCAAACAATTTTAATGTATCAATTAGGACATTTTTCAAAGTAAAAGTCCTAAATGTTTAAAGAAATCTGTAATTTCTTTAATGTTTGAGTTGCTTTATATATGTATTTCCTCATAGTCCTAGGCAATAATGCTACACAATAAATAGAATCCTTCAATCGACTCGGTGATCGGTATTATCGGTGATCGGCAGATACTGATTTCGGTGATCGGCACCAAAAACCTGATCGGTGCATCTCTAATCATAACATCATCAAACCCTAGATGGTATTGAAAAGAGAACGTGCTGCATAGTAATATTTATTTTTGATTCCGTTTCCTAAAAGAAACTGCTTTCTATGAATGCATTCAATCAATGGGTGGGGGGGGGGGGGGGTAGACGAAAATTACAGAGTGGCGGGTGGAGATTTCACCCTGTTATAATGGTAGGGGAAACACTGGAGTTGATAAGCGTGTCTTCTTGTCTGATCAATACACAACTGTGAGGTGCGTGAATGGACAGAGCGGCCAGCTGCTGATCACTCACTCAATAGCTCGACCTGCACGAATAGACGGTGCGCGCACAGCGCGCAAACATTTTTTTTGGGGAGCACCGAAGACCCATTTTGACCCAGGAAAAACCCTGTGTGCACCCCTAAATTTTCTGCTTGCGCCACTAAAATTTTAAGTTAGGGGCCACTGTGCTCCTAGTAAAAAAAGTTAGTCTGGAGCCCTGGTAGTACAGTGTAAAGTACTACATGTTCCTCTGAGTGTAGTACAGTCTAAAGTACTACATGTTCCTCTGAGTGTAGTACAGTCTAAAGTACTACATGTTCCTCTGAGTGTAGTACAGTCTAAAGTACTACATGTACCTCTGAGTGTAGTACAGTCTAAAGTACTACATGTACCTCTGAGTGTAGTACAGTCTAAAGTACTACATGTACCTCTGAGTGTAGTACAGTCTAAAGTACTACATGTTCCTCTGAGTGTAGTACAGTCTAAAGTACTACATGTTCCTCTGAGTGTAGTACAGTCTAAAGTACTACATGTTCCTCTGAGTGTAGTACAGTATAAAGTACTACATGTTCCTCTGAGTGTACTACAGTCTAAAGTACTACATGTTCCTCTGAGTGTAGTACAGTCTAAAGTACTGCATGTTCCTCTGAGTGTAGTACAGTCTAAAGTACTACATGTTCCTCTGAGTGTAGTACAGTCTAAATTACTACATGTACCTCTGAGTGTAGTACAGTCTAAAGTACTACATGTACCTCTGAGTGTAGTACAGTCTAAAGTACTACATGTACCTCTGAGTGTAGTACAGTCTAAAGTACTACATGTACCTCTGAGTGTAGTACAGTCTAAAGTACTACATGTACCTCTGAGTGTAGTACAGTCTAAAGTACTACATGTACCTGATGTAGTTCAGTAGAAGCATAAAGTACCATAACATGGAAGTCCTAGAACACGTATGAACAAGTTTTCTTAAATACAGTATTTAACTAAATACTACTTATTAATTGTACTTTATTAGGATAAGTGTGACTAACGTAATATTTACTCCATAGTATTTATGAGGAAGTAAGATTTACTGTGCTTCTTTAAAATAATAATACGTAGACATCGTAGTAGAGTACCTCCATGTGTATCTCGTGTGTATTTTGATACCTCGTCGTGGTCCAGGCGGTGGCGGACCTGGGCTGGTCCCATCCCACCCTGATCCAGGAGAAGGCCGTCCCTCTGGCCCTGGAGGGGAAGGACCTGCTGGCCCGGGCTCGGACCGGGTCGGGGAAGACGGCCGCCTACGCCATCCCCATCATCCAGCGGATCCTGGCCTCCAAGCAGGTGAGCGCGGCTCAAGAAGCCACCTGTAGACCAGCGGGGGTCTGCGTCCTCCCCCCGCTCACTCTTTGTTTGTTGTCCTCAGAGCGTCCGTGAGCAGGATGTCAGAGCTCTGGTTCTGGTTCCGACCAAAGAACTGGGCCAGCAGGTCCAGATGATGATACGACAGTTAACGGCGTTTTGCTCCAGAGACGTCCGGGTGGCCGACGTCACCGGGAAGGCAGACCTGTCTGCACAGAGGTCAGTCAACTATATATATATATATTTGTATTTATTTAAATATATATTTATTTTTATATATTTATATATACACATATATATTTATATATATGTGTATATATATATAAACGTATATATATTTATTTATATGTATATATATTATAATTATATATATATATTTGTATTATATATATACTTGTATTATATATATACATTATAAATATGTATTTATTCATATGTATATATATCTTTATACATTGATATATATATATATAAATATATGTATTTACATATATTTATATTATAAATATATTACACAAATATATATATATATCAATGTGTTAAGATATATATATTTTGATGTATAAATATATATTGATGTTGTGTTTTAACAGGCCCGTCCTGATGGAGAAGCCCGACGTGGTCGTTGGGACGCCGTCCCGCATCCTCGCCCACCTCGCCGCTCAGAACCTGGTGCTGCACTCGTCTCTGGAGATGCTGGTGGTGGACGAGGCCGACCTGCTCTTCTCCTTCGGCTTCGAGGACGACCTGAAGAGCCTGTTGTGGTGAGTAGACGACGACGTTCAGGCCCCCCTGCTGGTCAGGGGAGAGAATGCAGCTTTAACACATGAAGCATAGACTTCTATACAACCAGAGGAGTCGCCCCCTGGTGGTCAGGAGAGAGAATGCAGCTTTAACACATGAAGCATAGACTTCTATACAACCAGAGGAGTCGCCCCCTGGTGGTCAGGAGAGAGAATGCAGCTTTAACACATGAAGCATAGACTTCTATACAACCAGAGGAGTCGCCTGGTGGTCAGGAGAGAGAATGCAGCTTTAACACATGAAGCATAGACTTCTATACAACCAGAGGAGTCGCCCCCTGGTGGTCAGGAGAGAGAATGCAGCTTTAACACATGAAGCATAGACTTCTATGCAACCAGAGGAGTCGCCCCCTGGTGGTCAGGAGAGAGAATGCAGCATCAACACAAGTCAAATGAAGCTTTCTCTGTTTTTGTTTCTCAGTCATTTGCCGAAGATCTACCAGTCGTTCCTGATGTCGGCCACGCTCACCGAGGACGTTCAGGCCCTGAAGGAGCTGCTGCTGCACAACCCCGTACTGTCTCTTTAAGAACCAACCTGTAGATGGTGAACCCTGTGGTGGTCTCCGGTTCCGTCCTCACACCTGTGTCCTCATCCTCTCAGGTGATCCTGAAGCTCCAGGGCTCTCAGCTGCCGGACAGCAGCCAGCTGCAGCAGTACAGCATCAAGTGCAGCGAGGAGGACAAGTTCCTGCTGATCTACACGCTGCTGAAGCTGCGTCTGGTCCAGGGGAAGACGCTGGTCTTTGTGGGCGCGGTGGACCGGAGCTACCGGCTCAAACTGTTCCTGGAGCAGTTCGGGATCCCCTCCTGCGTCCTGAACTCTGAGCTGCCCGTCCAGTCCAGGTGAGAGAACCAACACTACCACTTTAGTCCACAGGGGGCGCCAGAACCAACACTACCACTTTAGTCCACAGGGGGCACCAGAACCAACACTACCACTTTAGTCCACAGGGGGCAGCAGAACCAACACTACCACTTTAGTCCACAGGGGGCACCAGAACCAACACTACCACTTTAGTCCACAGGGGGCACCAGAACCAACATACCACTTTAGTCCACAGGGGGCGACAGAACCAACACTACCACTTTAGTCCAAAGGGGGCACCAGAACCAGCACTACCACTTTAGTCCACAGGGGGCGCCAGAACCAGCACTACCACTTTAGTCCCACAGGGGGGCAGCAGAACCAACATGACCACTTTAGTCCACAGGGGGCAGCAGAACCAACACTACCACTTTAGTCCACCGGGGGCGCCATAACCAACACTACCACTTTAGTCCACCGGGGGCTCCTCGCAGTGACTCGTGTGTACCTGATGTTCAGGTGTTAATAAGTCTTCCCCTCTCAGGTGTCACATCATCACTCAGTTCAATCAGGGATTCTATGATTACATCATCGCCACCGACGAGGAGAGTCTGGCCGACCCGGCTGCTGCGCTGCAGGCCGGCAAAGGGAAGAAGAAGAAGAGCACGGAGAGAGGAGGAGGAAAGTGAGTTGTCTTGCTGGACTTCACTGTGTTTAAAGGGACAGTACGTGTTGAGATGTGTGGTTGTGTGAGGTACTACACTAGAGGACACGGTGAAGTGCCGATTCTGTTTTTCAGGACGAAGGACAAAGAGTTCGGCGTCTCCAGAGGAGTCGACTTCCAGAACGTCGCCAACGTCGTCAACTTTGACTTCCCGCTGACCGCAGAGTCGTATATACACCGAGTGGGGAGGTTTGTGTGTCAATTACCCAAAAAAATATTTAGTGTGTATTTACGTGTGTATATTTATAACATTTGTTTTGTAGGACGGCCAGAGCAGACAACCCCGGCACCGCTCTGTCCTTCATCGCTCACACAGAGCTCAGTTTGCTGGAGGAGGTGGAGGAGGCGCTCACAGGAGGTGAACTACATTTACTACATTTATTTATTTTATTAGGGTCCTCTACTACGACTTCGTCGTAGAGGAACCTATTGTTTTTCTAAGAGTTATTATTATTATTTTCCCTAAGGAATGTTGCCCTTTTCATAATATTTGAACATTAGGGGGCGCTACAATCAATCCCTCAATATGTCTTTTTTTGCATTATTTTGTCACGTTTTGGGGGGTTGTTAAACAGTTAACTCCTCCTAGAGCTTAAACCCGATTCATTCCAAACTAAGTCAGTATAGTCTTGAGACCTTTGTCTTCAAAAATCTTTGAAAGATTTTAAAAATATTAAAGTTTGTGCGTTCTCCGCACCGGCAAAGAAACGCCATTCGCCATTAACATGTAAGATGATGTAACTCGGCCATACATTATCCAATCTGCTCCATATTCCTCGTATGTCATCACATACTGACCGTGAAGACATCCGTATGCTAATTTAAAATTCTAGTCATAGCGCCACCGATTGGCCAAAGCAAATCAGCCTAAAAAGCATGTTGCCCTTTTGAGGCCTTTATCATATTCCAAAAGTTGTCAAATTTGAGATGCATATCAGGCCTGGCGAAACTCCCGATACTTTCAAGGTTTCGCATTTTTGCATATAGACATTTTTCTCTAGCGCTCCCTTGAGGTAGAAAGCGAATAACTTTTTTCAACAATGACCGATTGACTTGAAATTTGAGATACAGGTTCACCTGGACCTGCTCTACAAATAAGTTCATGGTGAAAATCAAATGCGCCTACTTAGATTTTCCGCCATTTTGAACTTTGTAAAAAAATATTTTTTTCACTTTTTTCCAAAACGCTTTGTCCGATTCATCCGATAATTTCTGGGATCCATTATTGGTTCAATGTCATCATAACTACTGAAGATCTTGTTGATATCTCATTGCGTTCAGAGAATATAGACCAATGAACATTTAAAGGGTGTGGCCTGATATTTAAGCACACCTAACTTTCAAATTATTTGGCCAATCCTCACCAAATTACTAGACTATGTTCACATCACATCCCTTAAAGTACCCTAATTTTTTAATAATATTTGAACATTAGGGGGCGCTACAATCAATCCCTCAATATATTACTTTTTTTTGCATTTTTTGCTCACGTTTTGGGGGGTTGTTAAACAGTTAACTCCTCCTAGAGCTTAAACCCGATTCATTCCAAACTAGGCCAGTATAGTCTTGAGACCTTTGTCTTCAAAAATCTTTGAAAGATTAAAAAAAATATTAAAGTTTGTGCGTTCTCCGGACCGGCAAAGAAACGCCATTCGCCATTAACATGTAAGATAATGTAACTCGGCCATACATTATCCAATCTGCTCCATATTCCTCGTAATGACCCTGAAGACATCCATATGCTAATTAAATATTCTAGTCATAGCGCCACCGAGTGGCCAAAGCAAATCAGCCTAAAAAGCATCACATTCACATGTAATGTACATGACAAGGTCTAGACTTTACGTGGATACCCGTGATGCATGTATATGTTCAAATTGTCACAGCGCCCCCTGCTGGCTGCACTGGACTCGCTCGAATCTGCTCCAAACTTCTCATGCTTCGTAGAATTCACGGCCTGAGGATATTATTGTATAATCGTGATGCCAAATATGTGGGTTATTTCATGTCTGAGATGATGGAGAAGAAGTTTCGAGCGACACGGTACTTGATAAGAACACAAAGTTTATTCTACAAGTTACGTGCCGAAGACAGACATCTAGAATGACTGGAAACTTTCAGGGTCCGGATGAGAAAGTTCAATGGTTTATCATGTTGTCACGGGTTATATAGACAGAGGAAAGAGGAGGCGTCATGTTCGAATCTATGGGCTGGCAATGGTTTCGAGCGGGCTTCTAGCCCCCCCTACTATCAGAATCAGAATCAGAAACAGTTTTATTGCCAGGAATGTTTACACAAACGAGGAATTTTTTTTGGTGGAAGGTGCAACATTTGGACATGACAAACAAACAACAATCAACACGACAGAAAGACAACAAATAATGTGAAAGTGTTTGGGTGTGTGCTTCAAGTGGTGTGTTTTAGTTAAAAGTGTATGTTACGCGTGGCGTGTGTTTAAGTTAAAGTGCATGCAAATAAAGTGGCATGTGTGTGGAGGAGGCCTCAAGTTAAAGTGCATGTTAAAGTGACGTGTGGAGGAGGGAAGAAGAAGGAGGAGGAGGAGGAGTGGGAGGAAGAGGAAGAGGAAGGAGCGGGAAGAAGGAGGAGAGAGGAAGGTGGAAGAAGAGGTGGTAGTCCTGGGGGTGACAGTCAGTCCCGGGTTCCATTGATGAGCCCGACTGCCGACGGGAAAAAACTTTTGGTGTGGCGGGTGGTCTTTGTCATGATGGACCGCAGCCTCCTCCCCGAGGGGAGGGACTCGAACAGGGAGTGTCCAGGGTGGGAGGGGTCAGCGACAATCTTTCTGGCTTGCTTCAGTGACCTGGAAGTGAACAGGACCTGGAGGGAAGGCAGATTGCAGCCGATAACCCTCTCGGCCGAGCGGATGATGCTCTGCAGCTGCACTTGTCTTTGGCTGTGGCTGCAGGGTGCCAGACGGTGATGGAGGAGCAGATGATGGACTCAACGATGGCTGTGTAGAATTGTACCATCATTCTCCCTGGCAGGTTGAATTTCCTCAGCTGCCTCAGGAAGAACATCCTCTGCTGGGCCTTCTTGGTGATGGAGCCGATGTTCAGCTCCCACTTGAGGTCCTGGGTGATGATCTCATGCTACCTAATGTAAACCATCTGGTCCAGCTCTAAGCAATGGTATTCAATACCATGGACACCTTGTGGGCCTCTGGGATCTTTAAGAGCTGTAATGCAAAATACACGACAATATCAACAAGCCTTTTTTCACTCAGTCAAAGCACCACCGACTAGCAAAGTAAAATCAGTGTCGCGTGACGAACGGTCAAACGCCCGAACGCCGTGCATGCGTTCTCGGCCGAGGGGGCCGGCGTCCGGCCAGCACCCCCGACGTGCGAAGCAGGAAAGAGGACCGTTCATCGCTGCTTGCAGCTTTAATTAGGGTCTTCTAAAGACTTCGTCGTAGAGGAACCTATTGTTTTTCTAAGAGTTATTATTTTTCTTTCTACGGAAACCTCGACTGGCCGCACACCTCAGACCGCACCCAAGTGAAATTTCACACGCATATCAGAACTCGTGAAAAATTTATGATTTTTTAGTTTTCGTATTTGTTTATAAAAAACTGTCTCTAGCGCTCCCTTGAGGTAGAAAGCTAATACTTTTTTTCAACAATGACCGATTGACTTGAAATTTGGTATACAGGTTCACCTGGACCTGCTCTACAAATAAGTTAATGGTGGCCATCAAATGCGCCTACTTAGATTTTCCGCCATTTTGAATTTTGTAAAACAATATTTTTTTCACTTTTTTCCAAAACGCTTTGTCCGATTCATCCGAAAATTTCTGGGGTCCATTATTGGTTCAATGTCATCATAACTACTGAAAACCTTGTTGATATTGCATTCAGAGAATATAGACCAATGAACATTCAAGGGGTGTGGCCTGATATTTGAAGTCACACAACTTCTACACTATTTGGCCTATCCTCACCAAATTGCTAGTCTATGTGCTTATCGTATCCCTGAAACTACTTTATTTTTCCCAGAATATTTGAACATTAGGGGGCGCTGCAATAAATCCCTCAATATCTGCATTTTTAGCCTTTTTTCATGTTTTGGGCAGTTGTTAAACTGTTAACTCCTCCTAGAGCTTACACCCGATTCATTCCAAACTTGCCCAGTATGATCTTGAGACCTTTGCCGTGAAAGATCTTTGAAAGATTTAAAAAATATTAAACTTTGTGCGGTGGGTCGAACATCAAAAAACACCATTCGCCATAAAAATCCAAGTTGATGTAACTCGCCCATACATTATGTAATCTGCTCCATATTTCTCATATATCATGACATACTGAGCCTTAACACATCCATATGCTAATTTTTAACTATGGTCTTAGCGCCACCTAATGGCAACAGGAAGTTACATGTTTTCTACTTTTATACACTGCTCCTCACAGATTATTCAGATCCCTCTCAAAATATACCAGAATAGATGTAAGAACTTGATAATGCTTCCCTGTGAAGGTCGTAATGACACATTGAAGTGTGGCGAGTCGTAGCATCAGAAAACTTTGATCCTTCGCCGTGAACAAATAAACAATGTAATATGCTCGAAACGTGACTAAACTTGGCACACACATTTAGAGTCAAATATGTAGTTACCTGATATGATTTGAATGCTTCGGATTGACAATATGGCTCGATAGCGCCCCCTAGAATGAATTTTCGTTCAAAAGTCCAAGTTATTTGCCTCCAATGACGAATTGACTCGTAATTCAGCATACATGTCCGGTTGGATGTGCTCTACAAAAAATATTATTATGACCATAAGCTACGGCAACTTAGATTTTCCGCCATTTTGAATTTAGTGTAAACACTTTTTGTTTAACTCCTCCTAAACGCTTGGTCCGAATCATACAAAACTTGTTGTGGTTCATTATTGGTTCAATGCCATCAAAAATCTTTGAAAGATTGTTGATATGTCATTGTTTTCAGAAGATATGGACCAATGAACATCCAAGGGGTGTGGCCTAATATGTAAAGACACCTAACTTCCAAATCACTTTGACTATCTTCACCAAATTGGTAGCCCATGTCCACAAGGACACCCTTAACCTATCTTAATTTTTTCATAATATTTGAACATTAGGGGGCGCTACAATCAATCCCTCAAAATATGCCTTTTTGGCCTTTCTTTCATGTTTTTAGGGGTTGTAAAACAGTTAACTCCTCCTAGAGCTTAAACCCGATTCATTCCAAACTTGGCCAGTATTGTCTTGAGACCTTTGTCTTGAAAAATCTTTGAAAGATTTTTAAAATATTAAACTATGTGCGTTTGCCGGACCGGCAAATAAACGCCATTCGCCATGAAAATTGACGTTGTTGTAACTCGACTATACATTATGTAATCTGCTCCATATTTCTCATACCTCATGACATACTGTCCCTGAAGACATCCATATGCTAATTTTTGATTCTGATCGTAGCGCCAACTAGTGGCACTAGGAAGTTACATGTTTTTTACTTTTGTACACTGCTCCTCGCAGATTATTCAGATCCCTCTCAAAATATACCAGAATAGACCTAAGACCTTGATGATGCTTCCCTGTGGAGCTCGTAGCGACACGTTGAATCACATTCACATGTAATTTACATGACAAGGTCTAGACTTCACATGGATACACATGATGCATGTATATGTTCAAATTGTCACAGCGCCCCCTGCTGGCAACCCTGGACTCGCTCAAATCTGCTCCAAACTTCTCACGCTTCGTAGAATTCAAGGCCTGAGGATATCAACAAGCCTTTTTTCACTCAGTCAAAGCGCCACCGACTAGCAAAGTAAAATCAGTGTCGCGTGACAAACGGTCAAACGCCCGAACGCCGTGCATGCGCTCTCGGCCGAGGGGGCCGGCGTCCGGCCAGCACCCCCGACGTGCGAAGCAGGAAGAGGACCCGTTCATCGCTGCTTGCAGCTTTAATTAGGGCCCGAGCGACAGACGAAGTCTGTCCGAGAGGACCCTATTGAAATTGTTAGGATTCTTATTATTATTATTCTGGATTTTTATTTTTGAACATTGGGGGCATATTGGGGGTATGTATCATATCCCAAAACTCACCAAATTTGGCAAGCTTGTCAGGCTTGGTGAAAATAGACGGATGACACCGACCTCGAAATTCGGCTTTCAAAAATTGCTCTCTAGCGCCACCTGGAAGTTGCACCGGCGACGCCCCTCACCCAGTATGGTCAAATGACTAGCTTTTATTTTTCCCAAGTCCACTTGGACCTGCTCTACAAAAAAGCCTCTCAGGACCCTAAGCGCCGCCTACTTAAATTTTCCGCCATATTTTTTTGTGTGAAAAACACACCAGAGGCGTTTGCTCTGACATACGGGGTCCAATTCATACCAAACCTATTGGAGATAATGATCATGGAAGCTATATCATCTAAGATCTATCATCTGTTTTCAAATGTATTATTGTGGTAAGCATCTATGGCCGAACGAACATTTTAGGGGCGTGTCCTGTTTTGTAATGCTCATAACTTCAACACTATTGGGGAAAAAAAATAACAGACTGTCAGGATATGTGCAGAAGGGAGCCTGAAACATTCACAGCAAATTTCGTGCAATTTGAACCGAAGGGGGCGCTACAATAATTCACCAAAGTTGGCCGTTTTTGGCGTTTAATGCTTGATTTGGCCCTTTTCCACTTTTTCCCCTTAGATTATTTCTCCCACAAAACGCCAACAGAATCGGCTAAAAATCAGTTTTATAGAATCTCAAGACTTGACTAATGAACACTGTGAAAAAAACCGGACTTTTCGTCGGTAGGAAATTTACGTTTTTTTACTGCCAATAATTTTGTACTTTCTGTGATTTCTTTATATTAAAAACTATTGCTTAAACTCAACCAATACTTCCCCAAAAAATCATATGTGATGCCAGTCAAGGCCTGAACACATTCACACGAAGAAACAAGCACATTTTGAGAAGTAAAATAACCAAATTTTTCTGCCCAAAATAATGTGAGCTCCTACGGCTGCCTGCAAACCAGCTGGCTCATAGCTCACCATGTTAAGTGTTGGTCTGGTCACCTGGAGATGCGTGTTCGATTCCAAGACAAGGCAGCTTTTTTTCATCACTTTTTTTTTTTACATTGAATTTACATGATGTGATATATACTTCACGTAGGGACACACGACCCATGAATATGTTCACGTAGTTAAAGCGCGACCTAGTGGCTCAACTGGACTTCCTTCAGTCCGCCCCAAATTTGTTTGACTAGCCCGTTATTTAGAATGGAATAAGAACTCTCTTTTTCTCTCTCTTCTCTCTCGCCTCTCTTTTTCTCTCTTCTCTCTCTCTCTACTGCCCTCCTCGCTGGTCTGATACGGATCCGTATTGCCCTCTTACGTCATTTTCAAAATGAGCTATATTGATAGACAGCCAAGAGCAGTGGTCCTCAAACTAAGGCCCGCCTCCACATTTGGCCCGGCCCTCTGAACAATACCAGAGAGGCATTATGATTTTTTTTCAGTCTGGCCACGCAAATCCTAGACTAGCCCGTTATTTAGAATGGAATAAGAACTCTCTCTCTCTCCTCTCTCTCCCTCTCTCTACTCTAACATAACTAACGTCAGTAAACAGCTGGACGAGGCTTTTAAATCACGGATTTCGTGAGTTTTTGTTTATAGGGACACATGATGCATGAATATGTTCACGTAGTTAAAGCGCCACCTAGTGGCGAAACTGGACTTTGTCGAATCCGCCCCAAACTTGTCGCGCTCGTTACAAGTCGCGGCCCGAGTCGAGTCCGACCGGCGCGCCCGCGTCCTCGGCCCGGCGGGCTGGCGTCCCGCCGGCTCCCCCGACCGGCGCGGGTGAGCGAGGACCCGTTCGACGCTGCTTGCAGCTTTAATTTTATTTATTTCATTTATTTTATTTATGTATTTTATTTTATTTATTTTTCACTTTGGTACCTCAATGGAGTATATAATATATTATTTATTTATATATAAAATATTATTTATATATATTATATATATAATACTATATTTATATATATATATAATATAATTGTCTATCCGTCTTTATTTAGTTTGATTTTGTCACAGTTTAAATGCACAAATTGTCCTTTTATTAAATATATCTTGTATTGTCATGAAGCCTCTAGAAGCACTCCCCTGTCGACCCCTGTGACCTTTGAGCAAGGCACCAGCAGCTCGAGGAGGAAGCCGTCTTGTTTGTTTGTTGTCTTCATGTGAGACGTTGGTTCTTCCAGACAACACCGGCACCGGCCTGAAACCCTACGAGTTCAAGATGGAGGAGATCGAAGGCTTCAGGTACCGCTGCAGGGTGAGTACGACGAGGAAGACGAGGGTGGAGGTGATGATGATGATGTCATACGCTCTGCCTGCAGGACGCCATGCGCTCCGTGACGAAGCAGGCTGTGAAGGAGGCCAGACTGAAGGAGATCAAACTGGAGCTGCTCAACTCAGAGAAGCTCAAGGTGAGGAGGTGGAGGAGGAGGAAGAGCAGAAGGAGGTGCAGGAGGAGGTGCATGTTGTCACCCTGTCTCCTCAGACGTATTTCGATGACAACCCTCGAGACCTTCAGCTGCTCCGTCACGACAAAGACCTCCACCCGGCCGTGGTGAAGCCCCACCTGAGGAACGTCCCCGAGTACCTGAGTGAGTACACCTCCTCCTGGAGGACACCTCCTCATGGAGTACACCTCCTCATGGAGTACACCTCCTCCTGGAGGACACCTCCTCATGGAGTACACCTCATGGAGTACACCTCCTCCTGGAGTACACCTCATGAAGTACACCTCCTCATGAAGTACACCTCCTCATGAAGTACACCTCCTCATGAAGGACACCTCCTCCTGGAGGACACCTCCTCATGAAGTACACCTCCTCATGAAGTACACCTCCTCATGGAGTACACCTCATGGAGGACACCTCCTCCTGGAGTACACCTCCTCATGGAGTACACCTCCTCATGGAGTACACCTCCTCATGGAGGACACCTCCTCCTGGAGTACACCTCCTCCTGGAGGACACCTCCTCATGGAGTACACCTCCTCATGGAGTACACCTCCTCATGGAGGACACCTCCTCATGGAGTACACCTCCTCATGGAGTACACCTCCTCATGGAGTACACCTCCTCATGGAGTACACCTCCTCCTGGAGGACACCTCCTCATGGAGTACACCTCCTCATGGAGTACACCTCCTCCTGGAGTACACCTCCTCCTGGAGGACACCTCCTCATGGAGGACACCTCCTCATGGAGTACACCTCCTCATGGAGTACACCTCCTCCTGGAGTACACCTCCTCCTGGAGTACACCTCCTCCTGGAGGACACCTCCTCATGGAGTACACCTCCTCATGGAGTACACCTCCTCCTGGAGTACACCTCATGAAGTACACCTCCTCATGAAGTACACCTCCTCATGAAGTACACCTCCTCCTGGAGGACACCTCCTCATGAAGTACACCTCCTTATGAAGTACACCTCCTCCTGGAGGACACCTCCTCATGGAGTACACCTCCTCATGGAGTACACCTCCTCATGGAGTACACCTCCTCATGGAGGACACCTCCTCATGGAGTACACCTCCTCATGGAGGACACCTCCTCCTGGAGGACACCTCCTCCTGGAGGACACCTCCTCCTGGAGTACACCTCCTCCTGGAGGACACCTCCTCATGGAGTACACCTCCTCCTGGAGGACACCTCCTCATGGAGTACACCTCCTCATGGAGGACACCTCCTCCTGGAGTACACCTCCTCCTGGAGTACACCTCCTCCTGGAGTACACCTCCTCCTGGAGTACACCTCCTCATGGAGTACACCTCCTCATGGAGTACACCTCCTCATGAAGTACACCTCCTCATGAAGTACACCTCCTCCTGGAGGACACCTCCTCATGAAGTACACCTCCTCCTGGAGGACACCTCCTCATGGAGTACACCTCATGGAGGACACCTCCTCCTGGAGTACACCTCCTCATGGAGTACACCTCCTCATGGAGGACACCTCCTCCTGGAGTACACCTCCTCATGGAGTACACCTCCTCCCCTCACTCGTGTCCTCTAACTCGTCCCCTAACTCTTCTCCTAACTCGTCTCCTTCAGTCCCGGAGACGCTGAAGGGCGTCGTGAACCCGCTGTCCAATCGGAGGAGGAGGAAGAAGCTCAAGACGCAGCCGGAGGGAGTCGTGAAGAGCAGCTTCAAGGTGAGGAAAACTACACTGGAAAGGGTCCTTGAAGGCCCCACGAGAGTTCACAGGTCTTTAAGTAGTTTCTGAATTACGCAGAAAAAACATAAAACATTAAAACAATTTTAATATAATGAAGAGAATTTTATTATAACTCTGCTTAATTTTTTTTCTGAATATCTTTTGGTTGTGCACATAAATTTAATTATATATATATAATCTATATATTATATTTAAATTATACATAGATTTAAAATAAAATAATATATACAATATAGATCTTATAAATATAGATTTCTTAATATATATTATATAGATATATTTTTATATATAGATCTTTTTTTGGCACATTTTTTTTAATGCATATATTTTATATATTACATATTTATATAGATATTATTTTAATCTATATGTATTTTATATATTATATAGATTTATATATGTTTTATTTAAAATATAGATATTTTTAATATATATATACAAATATGTAATGTATAAAATATATGTATTTAAAAAATCTGCGAACCGTTTTCCTTAAATAATTGAGAAAATATTGGAGTATTAATAATTATCCTCTTATGTAACGCGTCTCGTCTGCTTCAGGGAACAAAGTCTGAAGTATTAAAACCTGAATGTTTGAGCCTGTCAGTCCTAACGAAGGGTTCGGTTCCCCCTTCTACAGAAGAACATCCCGGGGAAGAACCCTCTGAGGAGCTTCAGGTACAGCGCAGCGAGGAACCCGAGAGGCAAAGCGGGCCCGTCGTAGCTGCAGAGCCCCGGAACCGGCACCCGGTCCTGGAACCTGAACTGAGTTCCGGAGGGACTCTGAACTCTTGAACCTTTTGAGAACCAGAGGCCGAATGCAGGAAGAGTCGAGTCCGAAGACGCCAATCCTAAACGTACAGTATCTGTATTCTTACGTCTGACGAGCCCACGATGAAATGTTTTCAATAAAGTGAATTATTCTCCAAACGCAGTTTTATTTGTGTTGTAGTTGCAGCTTTAACACATGAAGCATAGACTTCTATACAACCAGAGGAGTCGCCCCCTGGTGGTCAGGAGAGAGAATGAAGCTTTAACACATGCAGCATAGACTTCTATACAACCAGAGGAGTCGCCCCCTGGTGGTCAGGAGAGAATGCAGCTTTAACACATGCAGCATAGACTTCTATACAACCAGAGGAGTCGCTCCCTGGTGGTCAGGAGAGAGAATGCAGCTTTAACACATGAAGCATAGACTTCTATACAACCAGAGGAGTCGCCCCCTGGTGGTCAGGAGAGAGAATGCAGCTTCAACACATGAAGCATAGACTTCTATACAACCAGAGAAGTCTCCCCCTGGTGGTCAGGAGAGAGAATGCAGCTTTACTAAACAAAGCTTTATTGTTCGTGGTGCTGAAGTTGGCAAAATAATTTGTACTTTTTTTCTCTCATTTTCATTTTTCATAAATTTTCTCTTTAAAGCCAAATAATCCACAGACAAAGTTCATTTTAGAAAAAACACTTATTTTTAATGGATGCATTGGGCAGTACATTGACTCAGTCTAACTGAGGCCGGCGGCTCCGTGAAGCCGTGGAGACTCTACAGGTAAAGGTGTGATGCAGGAGGCTCACGGCTCGCCTGCTCCCTTAAAGTCGTTTCATAACGGCAACAAACCAGAACGTGGTTCCTGTGAACGTGGTGAACCCACCGAGTAGAAACAGGTCTAAATAGTGAAGCCGGTGTTTCCTGTGGACCCTGAAGGCCTCTATAGCGGTCAGTCAATCGTGTACTCGAAGGCGTCGTCCTGCGTGGGAACCAAGTCGAAGTCCACGCTGTCGAACGGGTTCTCCGTCACCCAGCCGTCCACCGGGAACCACGAGTCGTACCAGGAAGTGGTTCTCTCGGTCTCGGGTATTTCCGTGGGGGCTGTCGTTGCTGCTGCTGCTGTTGTTGTGGTTGTGGTGGTCGGAGTGGTGCTCAGACCGGCTCTTAGTTTCTGCTGACGCAGCCGGCGTAGACGCACGATCCGGAGCCTCCGGAGCCGCTCCGCCCGCTGAGCGGCGGCGTGGCTGTCCACGGTGGTGGCCGGCGTGCCGCTGGCCGCCGTCGTCTTCGGGGCGCTGGCTTTGGGGACCAGCCGGATGGGCCTCTGGCCGTGGAGCGCCATGATCTGCTTGATGCGGTCCCAGTTGGACCGGGCCAAGGTGAAGCTGCAGCCGGTGGCGCCGGAGTCGTAGCCCACCATGCACAGGCGGGTCTGAGGCGTGTAGCCGTCGGCTTTGGCGGTGACCCGGAACTCTCCGGGGTTCAGCAGCCGCCAGTAATCCCCGCCTGCGGCTGGAGAGTTCGGGGAAAGGGTTCGGAGATGAAATCCCGGACCCCCAAAAGAAGTAATCGTTGTGAAATAGAAAGAATCTCTCGGTGTGAACCGACGTACCGGTTTTGACGTCGTGCCGTATTCCCTCCACGGATATGGTGGCGTTAGCCAGCGGCGTTCCCTCCACGTCTCGCACCACACCTTTTATCCCCCGATGGACCTGCACCAGAAACAGAGTTTCAGTTCCACCCACAGTCATCTGAATAAGTGCTACAGTAGACTTCTATACAACTAGAGGAGTCGCCCCCTGGTGGTCAGGAGAGAGAATGCAGCTTTAACACATGAAGCATAGACTTCTATACAACCAGAGGAGTCGCCCCCTGGTGGTCAGGAGAGAGAATGCAGCTCTCACCTGTTCGATGAAGGACAGCAGAGACTCGCGGTTGTTCTCCCACTCGAGAGGAAGTTCACTCTCGTGGGGGAACTTGTCGCATCCCAAGAAGACGGACAGCTCGAAGCAGTTGGTGTGCAGGTAGCTGAAGTCGTTCATACCTGTGGGGGAGCGACAGGAAGAGCTCCGTCACACCTGGTGGAGTCCAATCACCGTCCTTCTAGTTCTAGTTCGGGGCGGCTTTAGCTCAGTGGGGTAAGAGGGCTGTCCTGCAACCGCAGGGTTGTGGGTTCGATCCCCGCTCTCCCCATTAGTTGCAAGTCGAAGTGTCCTTGAGCAAGGCACTGAACCCCCAGTTGCTTCCCGGGCGCTTCACCGCAGCCCACTGCTCCTTAATAACTAAGGATGGGTTAAATGCAGAGAACTAATTTCCCCTTGGGGATTAATAAAAGTGTATATTCTTATTCTTCTTCTTATCCAGGTATCTTCATTCCTACGTCCCTCCTTCGCTTCCACACTTACTGCCCACCACCGGATCCCAGCCGGCCCTGTTGGTGATGCCCTGGCCCGCGGTGACGTCGTCCCCGTGGCACGAGCCGCGGTAGGTCTCCGTCATGGTCAGGTGGCTGTGTGCGTACACCATGGCCAACCACCGGAACATGGCGTCGTCCTCCGTCTCCCTCTGAGACCCCTCGTTCTGCCGCTGGAGGCGAGCCCACGCCTCCTCGCTCATGTCGCCGGAGCCTCTCCAGCGCCGACTGTCGGTTGACTTGTCAGAAGAGATTTTATGGTTACCGTCTGGCCGATTGGATCGCCTCTACGCTTGATTCGGTTCTAGGCTTACGGAGATCGCCGGGCGCTGCATGTCAAAGGGGTACGCCACCAGTCTTTCTCCTCCTTGCAAGTTGGCTCCCAGCACGAAGGGGGTGCGCTCCATCCAGGAGATGATGGACTTCGTCTCCGTGCCGATCTGAGGAAGCAGGAAGCAAGAGAGAAGTTTGACGTCGGATCAGAAGATCCTGTGAACCACCAGCGGCTCCGAGGCGTTCGGTAGTTCCCGTGGTCTCTGGTTTCATCTGTTGTATAAAGTTCTCCTCACGGAGCCATTGAGGAAGTTTTCCGCGAGGGGGATGTGATGGTTGGGCACGATGCGAGGGACCCAGCCTCTGTCCTCGGCCCCCCACAGGATGCTGTTGAGGTCCGGGAAGTTCTGGAAGATGTCGTAACCTTCTTCGGTCCAGTGGCCCAGAGCCCAGTTCCCCATCTCCGAGCCCTGCAGGACAAGAGGGAGGACCACATCAGGATGTTCCAGATGCAGTGCCGTTCGTCTGTACGCCCTCTGGTGGTTATGGAGAGTATTGCAGCGGCGCTAGCGGACGAGCTCCCGGTCGTACCGTCTCGTAGGCCAGCTCGTAGGCGTCGGGGTTGAGCGAAGGGACCAGGTGTATTCTCACTCTGTCCACCAGGCGGCGCACTCTGGGGTTGTCGTCTTTGTACTCCTTGCACAGAAACTGCATCAGCAGGAGGAGGAGCTCTCGACCCAGCGCCTCGTTGCCGTGGAGACCGGCCGTGTACCGGAATTCAGGCTCACCTGGCGGGAACAAGAAGAAAGCCGACATCACGCATGCGGGCCGGCGGCCGGTCGGTTCTGTAGCCGTCTCGTACCCGTCTCGTGATCCCCGGGGTTGTCGGAGATCTCCATGGCGTACATCTTCAGGCCCTGGGAGCTCTTCCCGACGTTGTAGATCCTGGTGATGTTGGGACACTCTTCGTTTATCAGCTTCATCATCTGCAAGACAAACGAAAAACAAGATGGTGGCGATCCTAACCGCCGAACTGGAGGCTTCGTGACGCCCCCAATCGGTCACGGCGGCTCCGCCCACTCGGTGGTCACACCTGTCTCATCTCTTTGTAGTTGTGGTGCCGGAAGTCCAGGTCGTCCAGCGGCGTGACTTCATTCTCGCTGCGGTAGCTGCCTGAAAGAAGCAGCGCGCGGTTACGGTTGTTTCTGGTGTGAAGCGGCTAAATATGCTAAAAGTAACGTTTTCAGATATTTGGACTGCCATGCAAACCGTTTGCCTCCGAGATGAAGTAGAAAGTATCAGGGAATGTAAATGTAAAGTAAAACGTTGTTCTGTGCAGTGTTCTGGTGAATGTGCTGGGTTGTGTTCCACCTTTGGAAAGTGGCTGGAGTAACCGAGTGGAGATGATGGAAGTCTGCTACGTGACGCCGGCGGTCAGGAAGTTCATGTCGTGAAATGGACTCTTGGCAGGAAGTGGTTCCCCCGGTGGAGGAGGACATGTTCCTGTAAGGAATGGAAACTCTGTGGGTGCGGACTCACTGGGCAGCTGGCAGGCCAGGACCTCGGCCCGGAGGCACAGGCTGCCGTTCCAGCTCTGCGGCAGGATGCGGATGTACCGCGCCACCACGGGCGCCGAGAACTGGCCCAACACCGGCGTGTCCTTGTCCACGTTCCCGTAGAACAGCTGCAGGAGGAGACCGACCGCGGAGCGTCAGTTCCCCATCGACGGGCCATGAGCTGTTAGCGCCGGTGTGAGGTGACGGTGGTTGTTGATTATTCTCTCACCCATTCGGCGTAGCCGTCGTGGAGGGTCGTCCAGTCTTGGCTGTCGTTGCTGAAGGCCACGAAGTACGAGGACACGAAATCCTCTCTGGGGAGAAGAGAGGAGTCACTACTCACTATTAGGACATCATTCCATTTCTTTATTGTTTTCGATGTCTCTTTTTTTTAAATGTTTAATTAATTAATTTTTATTTATTTCCATCTCATCTTATTTCATCTCGGTGAACCCGCTGTGTACTTCCCACTCGGCATCGAACAGCCGACTCGGTTAGAGACCAGCTGCTGAACGGAGAGAATAAAGAGAGGAGGAGACCCAACACGGAGCAAACTGAAGGAGAACAATTCAATTCAATTCAGTTTATTTGTATAGCCCAATTTCACAAATTACAAATTTGTCTCGGAGTGCTTTACAATCTGTACACATAGACATCCCTGCCCCAAAACCTCACATCGGACCAGGAAAAACTCCCAAATAACCCTTCAGGGGGAAAAAAAGGGAAGAAACCTGCAGGAGAGCAACAGAGGAGGATCCCTCTCCAGGATGGACAGATGCAATAGATGTAATGTGACCAGAAGGACAGATTTAGAGTTTAAATACATTCAATGAATGTGACAGAGTGTATGAATAGTTCATAGTAGCCATATTCCACGATGGAGACCTCCACGATCCATCAGGCAGATGGCGGTAGAGAGGAGGAGTGGGCGGAGTCTCAACAGTGGGCGGAGTCTCAACAGGACAGTGGCGTAGTCAGGAGCAGGAATTCCACGACCCAGACCTCGATGATCCATCAGCAGATAGGATCTATATCGTCTCATAGGGTCCGATGACCCCATGAGACGTGAAGTCACAAGGACTCCGGGGAGAAAGCAGAGTTAGTAACGTGTGATTGAGAGATGAAAATTCATCCTTAAGGAGAAAAAAGAGGAGATAGGTACTCAGTGCATCCTATACGTCCCCCAGCAGCTATAAGCCTATAGCAGCATATCAAGGGGCTGGACCAGGTGAACCTGATTCAGCCCTAACTATAAGCTCTGTCAAAGAGGAAGGTCTTAAGTCTACTCTTAAACGAGGTGACTGTGTCTGCCTCCCGGACTGAAATTGGAAGCTGGTTCCATAGAAGAGGAGCTTGATAACTAAAGGCTCTGGCTCCCATTCTACTTTTTAAGACTCTAGGAACTACAAGTAGTTCCGCATTTAGTGAGCGTAGCTCTCTAGTGGGGCAATATGGTACTACAAGCTCCTTAAGATATGATGGAGCATCACCAATCAAGGCTTTGTAGGTTAAGAGAAGAATTTTAAAAGTGATTCTTGATTTTACTGGGAGCCAGTGCAGAGCAGCTAGTGCAGGAGTGATGTGATCTCTATTCTTAGTTTTAGTGAGAACACGAGCTGCAGCATTCTGGATCAACTGGAGGGACCTAAGAGACTTATAGAGCAGCCTGATAATAAGGAGTTGCAGTAATCCAGTCTCGAAGTAACGAACGCGTGAACCAATTTTTCTGCATCTTTTTGAGACAAGATGTGCCTGATTTTTGAAATATTACGTAGATGAAAGAATGCAGTCCTTGAGATTTGCTTTACGTGGGAGTTAAAGGACAAGTCCCGATGAAAGATAACGCCAAGATTCTTTACAGTGTTGTTGGATGCTAGGGCAATGCCGTCTCCAGAATCCACATCACCAGATAATTGATCTCTGAGGTGCTCAGGGCCGATTAAAATTACTTCGGTTTTGTCTGAGTTTAACATCAAGAAGTTGCAGGTCATCCATGTTTTTATGTCTTTAAGACATGCTTGAATTTTACCGAGTTGGTTGCTCTCCTCTGGTTTTATCGATAAATATAGTTGAGTATCATCTGCATAACAATGAAAGTTTATGGAGTGTTTCCTGATAATATTGCCCAAAGGAAGCATGTATAAGGTAAATAAAATTGGTCCAAGCACAGAACCTTGTGGAACTCCGTGATTAACGTTGGTGGTTATCGAGGCGTCATCGTTTACAAATACAAACTGAGATCGATCTGATAAATAGGATTTAAACCAAATTAGTGCCGTGCCTGAAATGCCAATCGACTGCTCCAGTCTCTGTAACAGGATGTCATGGTCAATGGTGTCGAATGCAGCACTAAGGTCTAACAAGACCAGGACAGAGGAGTCCTTTATCTGCTGCCATTAAGAGGTCATTTGTAATTTTCACCAGTGCCGTCTCGGTGCTGTGGTGTTTTCTAAATCCAGATTGAAATTTCTCAAATAAACTATTATGATGTAGAAAGTCGCACAACTGATTTGCGACCACTTTCTCAAGGATCTTGGAGAGGAAGGGGAGGTTAGAGATCGGTCTGTAGTTAGCCAACACCTCTGGATCCAGAGTGGGCTTCTTCAGGAGAGGTTTAATAACAGCCACTTTGAAGGAGTGTGGTACGTGGCCTGTTAGCAGAGACACATTGATAATATCTAATAGAGAGCCAATTAAAGGCAAACGTCTTTCAGCAGCCTCGTCGGGATGGGGTCCAAGAGACAGGTAGACGTGTTCGAAGTAGAAACCGTTGAAGATAATTGGTCACGGTTGATGGGAGAAAAGCCCTCAATTATACACCAGGGCATACAGCGGTTTCCAAGGCCATTCCACTTGAGGACAGATTGGCACTGGTTAAGGGCAAGAGATTATTAATCTTGTCCCTAATAGTTAAAATCTTTTCATTAAAGAAGTTCATAAAGTCATTACCACTGAGGTTTATAGGAATGCTCGGCTCCACAGAGCTGTGACTCTCTGTCAGCCTGGCTACAGTGCTGAAGAGAAACCTGGGGTTGTTTTATTTCTCTATTACTGATGAGTAATAGGCTGCTCTGGCTCTACGGAGGGCCTTCTTATATGTTTTAAGACTATCTCGCCAAACTAAGCGGGATTCTTCGAGATTAGTTGAACGCCATATGCGTTCAAGCTTTCGTGACGTTTGCTTCAGTTTGCGGGTCTGAGGGTTATACCAGGGAGCAAACCTCCTCTTCCTCACTGTCTTCTTCTTCAGAGGGGCTATCGAATCCAGTGTCATTCTCAGAGAGCCTGTGGCACTGTCAACAAGATGATCAATCTGGGACGGACTAAAGTTAGACCAGGAGTCCTCTGTTATATTGAGACGTGGTATCGAATCAAATACAGAAGGAATCGCTTCTTTAAATTTAGCTACAGCACTGTCAGTTAGACATCTGGTGTAGAAACTATTGACTAACGGAGTACACTCCGGTAGTATAAATTCAAAAGTTATGAGGTTGTGGTCTGACAGAAGAGGATTCTGTGGGAAGACGTTCAAATGCTCAATGTCAACGCCATAAGTAAGAACAAGATCAAGCGTGTGGCCAAAGCTGTGAGTGGGTTTCTGTACTCTCTGACAGAAGCCAATCGAGTCCAACAAGGAGATGAATGCAGCACTAAGGCAATCATTATCAACATCCACATGGATATTAAAATCTCCAACAATAATAACTTTATCGGTTTTAAGAACCAAACTTGATATAAATTCTGAGAATTCAGATATAAACTCTGAATATGGACCTGGTGGCGGTACAGAATCACAAATCGAATTGGCTGTAGTGTTTTCCAGGTTGGATGTGAAAGACTAAGAACAAGGCTTTCAAATGAGGTGTAGTGTAATTTTGGTTGAGGATTAATTAATAGGCTCGATTCAAAGATGGCTGCTACTCCACCTCCTCGACCGGTGCCTCGAGGAATGTGAGTATTAATATGACTTGGAGGAGTCGATTCATTCAGGCAGACATATTCTTCATGGCTCAGCCAGGTTTCAGTTAGGCAACATAAATCAATGTGATTATCTGATATTAAATCATTTAGTAACACAGCTTTAGATGACAGAGATCGAATATTTAGGAGACCACATTTAATAGACCTGTTTTGTTGCACTGCTGAAATAATGGTGTTAACTTGTATAAGGTTATTGTGTACGACTCCTCTTCTGCTTACTTTTGATTTATTTAATTGAAGTGGCCGTGGGACAGACACAGTCTCTACTCTAGAGTCATGGGTGGGTAACTGCTCGAATGGAAGAGCAGAGAAGGGTGTTAAACTACAACTCTGCTCCCGGTTCCTGATCTGAACCCTGGGTTGTCATGGATTAAGTCCGGTGATCAACTTGGTCATATTCGCAGAAATGAGACGCGCTCCGTCCAGCGTGGGATGGATGCCGTCTCTCCTCATCAGGCTTTCCCCAGAAAGTCTTCCAGTTGTCTACGTAGCCCACATTATTCGCTGGGCACCACCTCGACAGCCAGCGGTTGAAAGACGACATTCGGCTATACAATTCGTCTGTCTGCAAATTTGGGGAGGGCCAGAGAAAATTACGGTGTCCGACAACGTCTTGGCATAAGCACACCGATTCCACATTAATTTTAGTGACTTCCGGCGGGCTCGGGCGTCATTACCACCGGCGTGTATTACAATCTGACTGTATCTCCGCTTATCCTTAGCCAGCAGCTTCAAACAAGACTCCACGTCGCCCGCTCTGGCCCCCGGGAGGCACACCACTCTGGTCCGCGGCTTCGCTAACGTCACGTTCCTGACTATAGAGCTCCCGATAACCAGGGTGTGTTCCTCAGCGTGTCGCTGAGCAGGGAAAACTGGTTGGAAACGTGAAGTGGTTGGTGCACAGCGGGCTTCTGTGTAGACTTACTACTCCTGGAACAGTTACCCAACCACCCGGCTGCACGGTTACCGCCGGGGAACAGCTAGCAGCTGACTGTAGCTCCGCGCCGACTACGGGAGCGGGCGGGCTAACTAGCATAGCTGTCTGAGCTTCGATAGCGCGGAGCCGTGCATCTAACCCACTTAGACCTGCCTCCAACCTAGCAAATAAACTACACTTGTTGCATGTATCGTTATCATGAAGGGAGGCAGGGGGATAACTATACATGAGACACACTGAGCAAGAGGGAGCGGGAGGGAGAGAAGAAGAAGTCATGCTCGCTGCTGAGCAACCAGAGCTTACCGGAAGAGTGAGATGATGTGTTCAGGATGTGTATCCTGTTGGATCCATGGAGGCTCCTCACGGAGACCAGATGAAGCAGCCGGGCTTCAAGTCGTTTCACGGTGACAATGAGTTAATAATTATTAATTTAAATGACACTCGAGAAGAGCGAATAACTCTCAGAGCTGTCTTGAACCATTGCGTCTCCGTGACGCGTCTGGATGTGTATGTTCAACTGACTGAAGGCGGTTATGTGTGATGTCCGTGTTGTGTTTCCGGTTGTCACGCTGCCCCCTACTGGCCACAATACTTAGGTTTGATAATTGAAGGTTACAATTATGACTTTTAGACTTTGAAGATGATTGAAAAGACTAAAATATGAGAACAAATCTTTTCCCATCTCATAATTTTGATTTTAAAACCCAACACTTCTGTGTGTCTCCATCTCCATAGAAGCGTTCTCTGGAGCCTCACAGGTTCACTGAGTTCCGTCCCTGCGTGATGACCCCGTGAACTCCACCTCTCGCGGGCGTCCACCTCGAACCAGTGGTTACGCTCCTCCGACACTCGGCGCACCAGGCGCCGCCGTCATCGTCGTTAGCGGAGCCCTGCACGCCAAGAAACAAGAAACACCGCCGTCAAAACACGTGAACAGAACCATCAGAACCTCCAGACCAGGGTCCAGAACCTCCTGACGAGGGTCCAGACCCGGTCCGGCCTCTACCTGCATGTTGAGCGGCCCCTCGGGCCATGAACCCGTGGTGAGACTGGGAGGAAGCCAGCAGCTGGTCGTCCTCCAGCGGTGGGACTCCAGGCCCAGAGGAGGACAGTCTGGGGGACACTCAACAGCTGTCACATGTTTAATAAGAAGAAGTATTCAGACCTTGTCGTGGAAATACTTCACGAGAAGTAAAGTACATCTGATGTTTCTGTATCTTATATATATGTTTACACATGTTTATACATGTTTATATTTCTGTTTATGTATGTTTATATTTCTGTTTATATATGTTTATATATGAGTGCTCCTCGTACTCTTGAGTTCAACAGGGACGATGATCTGCTTCAGTCGCTCCTCTTCCTCTTCCTCCCAACTCTTCCTCAGCCGGCTTCTCGGAGGTTTGATAGAAAACAGAACATGTGTTAGAAACCTCAGAGGTCACGTCGGTGTGGGTCAGAGGTCACGTCAGTGTGGGTCAGAGGTCACGTCGGTGTGGATCAGAGGTCACGTCGGTGTGGGTCAGAGGTCACGTCGGTGTGGGTCAGAGGTCACGTCGGTCTGGGTCAGAGGTCACGTCGGTGTGGGTCAGAGGTCACGTCGGTCTGGGTCAGAGGTCACGTCGGTGTGGGTCAGAGGTCACGTCGGTGTGGATCAGAGGTCACGTCGGTGTGGGTCAGAGGTCACGTCGGTGTGGGTCAGAGGTCACGTCGGTCTGGGTCAGAGGTCACGTCGGTCTGGGTCAGAGGTCACGTCGGTCTGGGTCAGAGGTCACGTGGTCTGGGTCAGAGGTCACGTCGGTGTGGATCAGAGGTCACGTCGGTCTGGGTCAGAGGTCACGTCGGTGTGGGTCAGAGGTCACGTCGGTGTGGGTCAGAGGACACGTCGGTGTGGGTCAGAGGTCACGCTGAGGTCAGAGGTCACGCCGGTCAGAGGTCACGTCGGTGTGGGTCAGAGGTCACGTCGGTGTGGGTCAGAGGTCACGTCGGTGTGGGTCAGAGGTCACGTCGGTCTGGGTCAGAGGTCGTCGGTGTGGGTCAGAGGTCACGTCGGTCTGGGTCAGAGGTCACGTCGGTGTGGGTCAGAGGTCACGTGGGTCAGAGGTCACGTGTGGGTCAGAGGTCACGTCGGTGTGGGTCAGAGGTCACCTCGGTGTGGGTCAGAGGTCACGTCGGTCTGGGTCAGAGGTCACGTGGTGTGGGTCAGAGGTCACGTGTGTGGGTCAGAGGTCACGCCGGTGTGGGTCAGAGGTCACGTCGGTCTGGGTCAGAGGTCACGTCGGTGTGGGCAGAGGTCACGTGGGTCTGGGAGAGAGGTCACGTCGGTGTGGGTCAGAGGTCACGCTGGTCTGGGTCAGAGGTCACGTCGGTGTGGGTCAGAGGTCACGTAGGTGTGGGTCAGAGGTCACGTAGGTCTGGGTCAGAGGTCACGTCGGTCTGGGTCAGAGGTCACGTCGGTCTGGGTCAGAGGTCACGTCGGTGTGGGTCAGAGGTCACGTCGGTGTGGGTCAGAGGTCACGTCGGTGTGGGTCAGAGGTCACGTCGGTGTGGGTCAGAGGTCACGTCGGTGTGGGTCAGAGGTCACGCGGTGTGGGTCAGAGGTCACGCGGTGTGGGTCAGAGGCCACGTCGGTCTGGGTCAGAGGTCACGGCAGTGTGGGTCAGAGGTCACGACGCTGTGGGTCAGAGGACACGGCGGTGTGGGCCAGAGGTCACGTCGGTCTGGGCGAGGTCACGTCGGTTGGGTCAGAGGTCACGTCGTGGGTCAGAGGTCACGTCGGTGTGGGTCAGAGGTCACGTCGGTCTGGGTCAGAGGTCACGTCGGTGTGGTCAGAGGTCACGTCGGTCTGGGTCAGAGGTCACGTCGCTGGTGTGGGTCAGAGGTCACGTCGGTGTGGGTCAGAGGTCACGTCGGTGTGGGTCAGGTCACGCCGGTCTGGGTCAGAGGTCACGTCGGTCTGGGTCAGAGGTCACGTCGGTGTGGGTCAGAGGTCACGCAGAGGTCTGGGTCAGAGGTCACGTCGGTGTGGGTCAGAGGTCACGCCGGTCTGGGCTCGGTGTGGGTCAGAGGTCACGTCGGTGTGGGTCAGAGGTCACGTCGGTGTGGGTCAGAGGTCACGTCGGTCTGGGTCAGAGGTCACGCCGGTGTGGGTCAGAGGTCACGTCGGTGTGGTCAGAGGTCACGCCGGTGTGGGTCAGAGGTCACGTCGGTGTGGGTCAGAGGTCACGGTCTGGGCTCAGAGGTCACGCTGGGTGGGTCAGAGGTCACGTCGGTGTGGGTCAGAGGTCACGCGTCGGTGTGGGTCAGAGGTCACGTCGGTCTGGGCTGAGGTCACGGGGTGTGGTCAGAGGTCACGTCGGTGTGGGTCAGAGGACACGCCGGTGTGGGCCAGAGGTCACGCCGGTGTGGGTCAGAGGTCACGTCGGTCTGGGTCAGAGGTCACGTCGGTGTGGGTCAGAGGTCACGTCGGTGTGGGTCAGAGGTCACGTCGGTGTGGGTCAGAGGTCACGTCGGTGTGGGTCAGAGGTCACGTCGGTCTGGGTCAGAGGTCACGTCGGTGTGGGTCAGAGGTCACGTCGGTCTGGGTCAGAGGTCACGTCGGTGGGTCAGAGGTCAGGGCTGAGGTCACGCCGGTCTGGGCAGAGGTCACGCGGTGGGTCAGAGGTCACGTCGGTGTGGGTCAGAGGTCACGTCGGTGTGGGTCAGAGGTCACGCCGGTGTGGGTCAGAGGTCACGTCGGTCTGGGTCAGAGGTCACGCGTGGTGTGGGTCAGAGGTCACGCCGGTGTGGGTCAGAGGTCACGTCGGTCTGGGTCAGAGGTCACGTCGGTGTGGGTCAGAGGTCACGTCGGTCTGGGTCAGAGGTCACGTCGGTGTGGGTCAGAGGTCACGTCGGTGGGGTCAGAGGTCACGTCGGTCTGGGTCAGAGGTCACGTCGGTGTGGGTCAGAGGTCACGTCGGTGTGGGTCAGAGGTCACGTCGGTCTGGGTCAGAGGTCACGTCGGTGTGGGTCAGAGGTCACGTCGGTCTGGGTCAGAGGTCACGTCGGTGTGGGTCAGAGGTCACGGTCTGGACAGAGGTCACGTCGGTCTGGGTCAGAGGTCACGTCGGTGTGGGTCAGAGGTCACGTCGGTCTGGGTCAGAGGTCACGTCGGTGTGGGTCAGAGGTCACGTCGGTGTGGGTCAGAGGTCACGCGTCGGTGGGGTCAGAGGTCACGTCGGTCTGGGTCAGAGGTCACGTCGTGTGGGTCAGAGGTCACGTCGGTCTGGGTCAGAGGTCACGTCGGTGTGGGTCAGAGGTCACGTCGGTGTGGGTCAGAGGTCACGTCGGTCTGGGTCAGAGGTCACGTCTGGGGTCAGAGGTCACGCCGGTGGGGTCAGAGGTCACGTCGGTGTGGATCAGAGGTCACGTCGGTCTGGGTCAGAGGTCACGTCGGTGTGGGTCAGAGGTCACGCCGGTCTGGGTCAGAGGTCACGTCGGTGTGGGTCAGATCGGTCTGGGTCAGAGGTCACGTCGGTGTGGGTCAGAGGTCACGTCGGTCTGGGTCAGAGGTCACGTCGGTGTGGGTCAGAGGTCACGTCGGTGTGGGTCAGAGGTCACGTCGGTGTGGGTCAGAGGTCACGTCGGTGTGGGTCAGAGGTCACGTCGGTGTGGATCAGAGGTCACGTCGGTGTGGGTCGGTGTGGGTCAGAGGTCACGTCGGTGTGGATCAGAGGTCAAGTCGGTCTGGGTCAGAGGTCACGTCGGTGGGTCAGAGGTCACGCGGTGGGTCAGAGGTCACGTCGGTGTGGGTCAGAGGTCACGCGGTCTGGGTCAGAGGTCACGTCGGTGTGGGTCAGAGGTCACGCCGGTGGGGTCAGAGGTCACGTCGGTCTGGGTCAGAGGTCACGTCGGTGTGGGTCAGAGGTCACGTCGGTCTGGGTCAGAGGTCACGTCGGTGTGGGTCAGAGGTCACGTCGGTGTGGGTCAGAGGTCACGTCGGTCTGGGTCAGAGGTCACGTCGGTCTGGGTCAGAGGTCACGTCGGTGTGGGTCAGAGGTCACGTGGGTCTGGGTCAGAGGTCACGTCGGTGTGGGTCAGAGGTCACGTCGGTCTGGGTCAGAGGTCACGTCGGTGTGGGTCAGAGGTCACGTCGGTGTGGGTCAGAGGTCACGTCGGTGTGGGTCAGAGGTCACGTCGGTGTGGGTCAGAGGTCACGTCGGTGTGGGTCAGGTCACGTCGGTCTGGGTCAGAGGTCACGTCGGTGTGGGTCAGAGGTCACGCTCGGTCTGGGTCAGAGGTCACGTGTGGGTCAGAGGTCACGCGGTGTGGGCAGAGGTCACGTCGGTGTGGGCAGAGGTCGTCTGGGTCAGAGGTCACGTGTGGGTCAGAGGTCACGTGGGTGTGGGTGAGAGGTCACGTCGGTCTGGGTCAGAGGTCACGTCGGTCTGGGTCAGAGGTCACGCTGGGTCAGAGGTCCGTCTGGGTCAGAGGTCACGCCGGTCTGGGCAGAGGTCACGTCGGTGTGGTCAGAGGTCACGTCGGTCTGGGTCAGAGGTCACGTCGGTGTGGGTCAGAGGTCACGTCGGTGAGGTCACGCCGGGTCAGAGGTCGGTGTGGGACAGAGGTCACGTCGGTGTGGGTCAGAGGTCACGCCGGTCTGGGCCAGAGGTCACGTCGGTGTGGGTCAGAGGTCACGTCGGTCTGGGCTGGGAGGTCACGGTGGGTCAGAGGAGGTCACGTCGGTGTGGGTCAGAGGTCACGCCGTGTGGGTCAGAGGTCACGCCGGTGTGGATCAGAGGTCACGCTGTGGGTCAGAGATCACGCCGGTGTGGGTCAGAGTCCGGTGGGTCTGGGTCAGAGGTCACGCTGTGGGTCAGAGGTCACGTCGGTCTGGGTCAGAGGTCACGTCTGTGGGTCAGAGGTCACGTCGGTCTGGGTCAGAGGTCGCGTCGGTGTGGGTCAGAGGTCACGTCGGTCTGGGTCAGAGGTCACGCCGGTCTGGGTCAGAGGTCACGTCGGTCTGGGTCAGAGGTCACGCTGTGGGTCAGAGGTCACGTCGGTCTGGGTCAGAGGTCACGTCGGTGTGGGTCAGAGGTCACTGGTGTGGGTCAGAGGTCACGTCGGTCTGGGTCAGAGGTCACGTCGGTCTGGGTCAGAGGTCACGTCGGTGTGGGTCAGAGGTCACGTCGGTCTGGGTCAGAGGTCACGTCGGTGTGGGTCAGAGATCACGTCGGTGTGGGTCAGAGGTCACGTCGGTCTGGGTCAGAGGTCACGTCGGTGTGGGTCAGAGGTCACGTTGGTCTGGGTCAGAGGTCACGTCGGTGTGGGTCAGAGGTCACGTCATATTTGACTCATAAGTGATCTCAATTTTAAAAAACTATTTCTTTCACTGAAGATGTGAATGTTTAAAAACACAAATATGTAGTTTTATTCATTTCATTTATTTATCCATCAATCTGCTGAACCAGCCGCTCGCTGTAGTTCTAACAAGAGGTCGTTTGTTAGGGACTACTTTCAGCGGCGGATGAATCCACAAGATGTTCTTTACCTTTTTCTGCCTTTTCCTTCCGAGCCGTCTCCTCCTCCTCCTCTTGCTTCTTGGTGGCCACTGAGAAGAGAATCAGAAGGATCATCTCAACAGATCAATACCGGTCTGGTTATTGATCGGAGTATTGATAAGTTATCGTGATGATCGACGCATACAGTCGGCGTGTCGCATACTCTTCATACCACGGGACGACGAAGGGGACGGAGGTCGTCTCTTCTGAAACACAAACAGGTGATCAGACTTTTCTTTATTATGGAGAGAAACAATGCGACGTTCTGGTCGTGACTTTGATTAAAATGACTTCAAAACTAGGAAAAGACAACACGATGTGTTATGTTACAAAATACAAAATACAAGATGATTACTTATTTATTATTACTTATTTAATTTAATGTAATTAATGTAATTAATTACATTTTCATTTAATGAAAATTATTAATATTATTTGTATTTTTTATTTGAATTTGTATTTATTTAATTTTATTTTGTAAAAAGATTTGAAAAATTAAAAATATTATTTGAAAAAATGTATTTTAATAAATAAATTTTTTAATTTGTTAAAAAAATGTGTATAACATTTATTTTGTAAAAAAGCCCCATCTACAACACAATATTTTTTAATTCAGTACATAACATTATTTATCTCTCTTTAAACCCAAACATCTGTTTCGCATATTTGCAATTCTAACTTTTATAATCCATATTATACAAACACCGGAGTACCTGGGATGTAGTCGATGGCCTCGGTGGTCACAGCTTTGTTATATCGACCACGCATCAGATCTGTGAGGAACACGGCACATAAACTAATTATCAAAACATTATTATAATCATAATATAACGAGGTGCATCGTCGACACAGAGGAAAAACAATCTGCATCAACCAAATCTTCTTCTTTGTTCGACCTTCGACTTTATTTTGATATTCTGTGAGCGAGCTCTAAAAACCCAGTTTGGTGACCCGTGACAGTCTCACCCAGGTCCGGCTCGACGGGCTCCTCCAGTCCAGGTCCGGTCTCGACGGGCTCCTCCAGTCCAGGTCCGGTCTCGACGGGCTCCTCCAGTCCAGGTCCGGTCTCGGGTCGAATGGCTGTGAGGATCAAACTTCAACAGTTAAAAACCAATCTGGAGGATGTTCGTGATGAGTAATGGCGACAGTACGTACGCGAGGCCCAGGCCAGTTCGACCAGCAGCCGCTCCTCTTCCTCGTCCAGAGGAGGAGGAGCGGTGGCGGGCAGCGGCGCCATCGTCGCCACGGTGGTCGCCTGTGGCTTCCTGGTGGCTTTGGGCCCTTTGGGCTTCTTGGTGGGCTTCGGGGCTTTGGGCTTCCTGGTGGGCTTCGGGGCTTTGGGCCTCCTGGTGGGTTTGGGGCCTTTCTGCTTCTTCGCTTTCGCTTCCTTCTCCGCCGCTTTCTTTGCTTTGGCTTCAGGAGACGAGTCAGAAGACGAGAAACTCTCGGTTATCCACCAGGCTACGTAGTTACGTTCAGGAAAAGATCGTAAAATACGTAGTTACGTTTAGGAAACGATGGTGAAATACGTAGTTAAGTTTAGTAAAAAAGAAAGATTGTGAAATATGTAGTTATGTTTAGGAAAGGATCGTAAAATACGAAGTTAAGTTTAGTAAAAAAGAAAGATCGTGAAATACGTAGTTAAGTATAGCAAACGATGGTGAAATACGAAGTTAAATTGAGTAAAAAAGAAAGATCGTGAAATACGTAGTTAAGTTTATTAAAAAAGAAAGATCGTGAAATACGTAGTTAAGTTTAAGAAAAGATCGTAAATTATGAAGTTACATTTCAGAAAAGATCGTAAAATACGAAGTTACGTTTAGGAAACGATGGTGAAATACGTAGTTAAGTTTAGTAAAAAAGAAAGAATGTGAAATATGTAGTTACGTTTAGGAAAAGATCGTAAAATACGTAGTTAAGTTTAGTAAAAAAGAAAGATCGTGAAATACGTAGTTAAATTTAGTAAAAAAGAAAGATCGTGAAATACGTTGTTAAGTTTAAGAAAGGATCGTAAATGATGTAGTTACATTTAGGAAAAGATCGTGAAAAACGTAGTTAAGTATTGGAAAAGATGGTTGAATATGTAGTTAAGTATTGGAAAAGGTCATAAAATATTTAGTTAAGTTTAAGAAAAGATTGGGAAATACGTAGTTAAATTTAGTAAAAATGAAAGATAGTGAAATACATAGTTAGGGTTAGGAAAAGATCGTGAAAAACGTAGTTAAGTTTAGTAAAAAAGAAAGAACGTGAAATACGTAGTGAAGTTTAAGAAAAGATCGTAAATTATGAAGTTACATTTCAGAAAAGATCGTAAAATACGAAGTTACGTTTAGGAAACGATGGTGAAATACGTAGTTAAGTTTAGTAAAAAAGAAAGAATGTGAAATATGTAGTTACGTTTAGGAAAAGATCGTAAAATACGTAGTTAAGTTTAGTAAAAAAGAAAGATCGTGAAATACGTAGTTAAATTTAGTAAAAAAGAAAGATCGTGAAATACGTTGTTAAGTTTAAGAAAGGATCGTAAATGATGTAGTTACATTTAGGAAAAGATCGTGAAAAACGTAGTTAAGTATTGGAAAAGATGGTTGAATATGTAGTTAAGTATTGGAAAAGGTCATAAAATATTTAGTTAAGTTTAAGAAAAGATTGGGAAATACGTAGTTAAATTTAGTAAAAATGAAAGATAGTGAAATACGTAGTTAGGGTTAGGAAAAGATCGTGAAAAACGTAGTTAAGTTTAGTAAAAAAGAAAGAACGTGAAATACGTAGTGAAGTTTAAGAAAAGATCGTAAAATGTGTAGTTAGGTTGAGGAAATAGGTAGTGAGGTTTTAGGGTTCTAAGGATGAAAAGGTTCCTCATTGGAACCCTTTAGTCCTACAAAGACCTCTTGAAGACCGTAAGCGGTCCTCAGAGGTTCGAGACCTCAGCCGTCCAATCAGAACTCTGGAGCCTTTCTCCTCTCAGAGCAACACCGTATCTATCGAGAGAACATCTTCACTGCCGCTCATTCCTAAATCTGCCATTTGATGACAACGTAAATACTTTGAGGGTCGTAGGAGATCTCAGAACCGTCCGTCGTCTCCGTCGGCGCCTCCTCCTCCACCTCCTCCACCGTCTGCTGACTGATTAAAGACTTTCAGTCGTTGGTTTAAACTACATGGAACATTACAGAGAGCAGATCTCTGGGTTGTTTACTCCACCCGCAGGCGATGGCGGCTCATGTTCTCCAGCCAGACGGGTTTTTTTCCGATGTTCCACTGGTCCTTGAACACAACAACCCCCTCACTGCCAAACCCATTACTCAACCCCCGGAGAAGTGGAGGGGCCACTGAGCAACAGAAATAACATGAGACGACATGGAATATCTGCTCCGGGTCCAGTTCCAGATCTCAAGGATGGTTTTTGGTTTCTCAGACACAAAAAGTTTCTATGTCAGATTAATAATGTTAAACTTTATGAGATTAATAATGTTAAACTTTACTCTGAATAATGACAAATTTGTCTTTCAGCGTCATAATCTAATTTAAGAACCGCATTTCCATTGAAAAGTTGTTGAGATATTTCAATTTGCACCAAAGTTATTAACCAGCTGACCGACAGATACAAATATATATAAATATATGTGATAAGTCAACGTAGCCTCCGAAAACTGTTCGGGTATTTTACCAAAAGTGACACATTTGGTGCGTTTGTCGACAAAAGTTCAGCAACATTATACGTAGTTAAGTTTCAGAAAAGATCGTAAAATATATAGTTAGGTTTAGTAAAAAATCCTAAAATACGTGGTTAAATTTAAGAAAAGATGGTGGAATACGCAGTTAGGTTGAGGAAAAGATCGTAAAATGTGTAGTTCGGTTGAAGAAACGATCCTGAAATATTTTGTTAGGTTTAGGAAAAGATCGTGAAATACGTAGTTAGGTTGAGGAAAAGATCGTGAATACGTAGTTAGGTTTAGAAAAAGATCGTGAGATACGTAGCTACATTTAAGACAAGATCGTGAAATACGTTGTTAGGTTGAGGAAAAGATCGTGAAATACGTAGTTAGGTTTAGGAAAAGATCGTGAGATACGTAGTTACATTTAAGAAATGATCATGAAATATGTAGTTAGGTTGAGGAAAAGATCGTGAGATACGTAGTTACATTTAAGAAATGATCGTGAAATATGTAGTTAGGTTGAGGAAAAGATCGTGAATTACGTAGTTAAGTTTAAGAAAAGATCGTAAAATATGTAGTTATATTTAAGAAAATAAGGTCAAATATGTAGTTAGGTTTATGAAAAGATCGTTAAATATGTATTTAAGTTCAAGAAAAGATCGTGAAATACGTATTTAAGTTAAAGAAAAGATCGTTAAATGCGTAGTTAAATTTAGTAAAAGATTACGTTCCGTGACATCAACCCGCCCTGAGTTTAATGTCTTTATACTTCCTGCGTGATTAAGTTTTGACGTTTTAACGATCTTAATGAATCTCCTCTCCGCTGTGCGTAGCGTTCACGTTGCGGTGAACCTCTCAACATGTCAACAAACGATTACAGCACTGCAGCTTGATGGACGGCAGGAAGCTGAGACGGTGACGCCCCCTCTGCGTAAACAAGGCTTGTTTTGGGTCTGGAGTTTACTTAATTACGACCCTTTTCATGGAACTCAAATCAGCCTCAGAGCTCCCACCGCTCAGGCCTTGTGGTTTTTTACTTCATGCAGCGGAAAAGTAAAACATGCAGATCCTGAAGTGCTGCTCGTAAATCCTGCCTGCGAAGTGGAAACACGTCTGCTGCTCCTCGGCTGCCTCTCTCAGCGTCTCTTCTCCGTAACCGAGGCAACCTGCCAAGGAAACTTCTTGACCGCCGACTGCAAAGTTTCAGTTCTCAAACTTTCCAAAACAAGTTGTGTCTGAAGTGCACCTGGGGGGGTTAACGTGCACCTGGGGGGGTTGACGCCTCCGGCGAGCTCGGTTGTCAGAGCCGGAGATAACAGAAAACTGTCTTCCTGCCTCCAGAGATCAGTTGCAGCCTTTTTCCCCGTCAAGGTCAAAGGTCAAAGAGAAACGTTTACATTCAAACCTCCTCCGGCCTCGCTCACACGGAGGCTCCTTCTTACCTGCCTCAATTTCCTCAGGTGTCTTCTTCTTCTTTGGTTTCTTCTTCTCCTCCTCCTCCTCCGCCACTTCAACGGGCTCGTCCGACATTCGGACTACGCCGTCATCCTCCTCCTCCTCCTCCTCGGCCCGTCTCCCCGCCGGCCCTCGGGGTTCTCCGGCGTGGATCCGACCTCCGGAGACTCGGTTCTCCTCGGCGGCGTCTCCAGCGGCGACCAGGGCGCAGCTCAGGGCGACGGCCGCCGCCCAGACCACCAGCAACCTCATCGCCCCCAGGGAGCGCGCTGCCTGACCTCGGACGACCTCTAGACCACTCGACGTCCGGCCTGCAGACACTCAGCTTCCTGTCGAGGGCTCAGGAGACATGAAAGGAGAGTTTGTGTCCTGGGAGAACAAAAGGATGAGCCAGCGGAGGTCTGGAGAGCGTCCTCCTCCTCTGAAGGCAGCGTGGAGAGAGAGAGAGAGAGAGGCTTTAAAGCTGGAGAGGAGTAACTGTCTGGGTTCTCTACAGCAGAGCAACACACCTCCCTCCTCCTCCTGCTGCTCCTCCTGCTGCTCCTCCTCCTCCTGCTGCTCCTCCTCCCTCGTGGCCCCTCACCCATCTCTGAGCAGAGGGAGGAACATCTGCCACATGTGACATTCCTCTAAGGGAGGAGGAGAGAAAGAGAAAGAAAGAAGGAATTTTAAAGAAAGTTATTGTTTTATTAAATGATAGAAAACATAGAAACTAAGATGTTAAAAACATTAGAACCTATATCTATATATATATATATATACATATATATATAATCATCAGATATAAAAAGTAAATATGAGGCTCCAACAATGTGAACACATTACATCAACAGATTTAGTTTCAAATAGTGAATAATAAGTCTGTATCAATATTAAATTGAAAGGAGCCCTTTTCTCAGTTAGCTGAATCTTAATTTCAACATTTTAAAACCTCCTTAGCGAAGTTTCTCTCACGATAATCCACAGACCTCGTTGAGAAGAGTTTCATGAGGGAACTATTTTCTTTCTACCGAACTACACCCACCGACCGTATCCCTGGGCAGAAGGTAGCGTGGGTACTAAAGTACTCGCCACTGCTAAGCGTCCGTGTGTCACCTTCAGTAACGTCATATATCATATTTATCAATGTTCTACGACATTGAACAACGTATTTCACGATCTTTTCCTAAATGTAACTATATTTTACGATCTTTTCTTAAACCTAACTATTTCACAAACTTTTTCTAAACGTAACTACATATTTCACGATCTTGTCTTAAACTTAACTACATACTTTACGATCTTTTCCTATATTAACTACATATTCTACGATCTTTTCCTAAATATAACTACGTATTTCACGATCTTTTCCTAAACCTAACTACATATTTCACGATCTTTTCCTAAACGTAACTATATTTTACGATCTTTTCTTAAACCTAACTATTCCACGATCTTTTTCTAAACTTAACTACGTATTTCACGATCTTTTCCTAAAAGTAACTATATTTTTACGATCTTTTCTTAAACCTAACTATTTCACAAACTTTTCTAAACTTAACTACGTATTTCACGATATTGTCTTGAACTTAACTACATATTCTACGATCTTTTCCTAAACCTAACTACATATTTCACAATCTTTTCCGAAACCTAACTACATATTTCACAATCTTTTCCTAAACTTAACTACGTATTTCATGATCTTTTCCTCAACCTAACTGAACCTGGTCCCGTTACATTGGGAAGGACCAACGTTTCCAACACTCATCAACATGAACACGAGCGAGACTGATAATGTCACGAATTCCCCACCTTCCTAGTTAGATTCATCCTGCTTACATGTTTAATTAACTCTCCTGTCATTCCAGATCCTGTCATCCTCACCTGATTGTCCCTCATTCCCTTCACCTGGTCCTCACGCCCCCCTCATTAGTCCCTCATTCCCTTCACCTGGTCCTCACTCCCTCTCACCTGCAGCCCCTCCCCTCATTAGTCCCTCATTCCCTTCACCTGGTCCTCACGCCCTCTCACCTGCTGCCCCTCCCCTCATTAGTCCTCATTCCTTCACCTGGTCCTCACGCCTCCTCACCTGCAGCCCTCCCTCATTAGTCCCTCATTCCCTTCACCTGGTCCTCACGCCCTCTCACCTGCAGCCCCTCCCCTCATTAGTCCCTCATTCCCTTCACCTGGTCCTCACGCCCTTCTCACCTGCAGCCCATCTCACCTGCAGCCCATCCCCTCATTAGACCTTAGACCTTAGTGCTGCATTCGACACCATTGACCATGACATCCTGTTACAGAGACTGGAGCAGTCGATTGGCATTTCAGGCACGGCACTAATTTGGTTTAAATCCTATTTATCAGATCGATCTCAGTTTGTATTTGTAAACGATGACGCCTCGATAACCACCAACGTTAATCACGGAGTTCCACAAGGTTCTGTGCTTGGACCAATTTTATTTACCTTATACATGCTTCCTTTGGGCAATATTATCAGGAAACACTCCATAAACTTTCATTGTTATGCAGATGACACTCAACTATATTTATCGATAAAACCAGAGGAGAGCAACCAACTCTGTAAAATTCAAGCATGTCTTAAAGACATAAAACATGGATGACCTGCAACTTCTTGATGTTAAACTCAGACAAAACCAGTAATTTTAATCGGCCCTGAGCACCTCAGAGATCAATTATCTGGTGATGTGGATTCTGTAGAGCCCTGGCATCCAACACCACTGTAAAGAATCTTGGCGTTATCTTTGATCGGGACTTGTCCTTTAACTCCCACGTAAAGCAAATCTCAAGGACTGCATTCTTTCATCTACGTAATATTTCAAAAATCAGGCACATCTTGTCTCAAAAAGATGCAGAAAAATTGGTTCACGCGTTCGTTACTTCGAGACTGGATTACTGCAACTCCTTATTAGCAGGCTGCTCTAATAAATCTCTTAGGTCCCTCCAGTTGATCCAGAATGCTGCAGCTCGTGTTCTCACTAAAACTAAGAAAAGAGATCACATCACTCCTGCACTAGCTGCTCTGCACTGGCTCTTTAAAATACTTCTCTTAACCTACAAAACCTTGATTGGTGATGCGCCATGATAGCTTAAGGAGCTTGTCATATTGCCCACTAAGAGCTACGCTCACTAAATGGGACTACTTCCTAGAGTCTTAAAAAGTAGAATGGAGCCAGAGCCTTTAGTTATCAAGCTCCTCTTTATGGAACCAGCTTCACCTTCAGTCCGGGAGGCAGACACAGTCACCTCGTTTAAGAGTAGACTGAAGACCTTCCTCTTTGACAGAGCTTATAGTTAGGACTAAATCAGATTTCCCCTGGTCCATCCCTTAGATATGCTGCTATAGGCTTATAGCTGCCGGGGACGTTTTAGGATGCACTGAGTACCTATCTCTCTTTTTCTCT
Source organism: Pseudoliparis swirei (assembly GCF_029220125.1). NCBI lineage: Eukaryota > Metazoa > Chordata > Actinopteri > Perciformes > Liparidae > Pseudoliparis > Pseudoliparis swirei. Next base: position 22,735,464 of record NC_079402.1, read on the forward strand.
CCTTAAGGATGAATTTTCATCTCTCAATCACACGTTACTAACTCTGCTTTCTCCCGGAAGTCCTTTTGAACTTCGTCTCATGGGGTCATCGGACCCTATGAGACGGCATAGATCTATCTGCCTGATGGATCGTCTGCGTGGAATTCCTGCTCATGACTACGCCACTGTCCTGTTGAGACTACCACCTCCTCCCCACCGCCATCTGCCTGATGGATCGTGGAGGTCTCCATCGTGGAATATGCCTACTATGAACTATTCATACACTCTGTCATATTCACTGAATGTATTTTAACTCTAAATCTGTCCTTCTGTACATTACATCTATTGCATCTGTCCATCCTAGGAGAGGATCCTCCTCTGTTGCTCTCTCCAGGTTTCTTCCTTTTTTCCCCTGAAGGGTTATTTGGGAGTTTTTCCTGGTCCGATGTGAGGTTTTGGGCAGGGATGTCTATGTGTACAGATTGTAAAGCACTCCGAGACAAATTTGTAATTTGTGAAATTGGGCTATACAAATAAACTGAATTGAATTGAATTGAATTAGTCCCTCACTATTTAGCTCCCTCACTTCCACTTGTCCTCTGCCAGATTGTCTTGTGTGTCACTGCCAAACCTTCCAGCGTTATTAGAGTTTATTCCTGACCTGCCTGTTACGACCCTGTTTGCCTGGTAACCCGACTCAAGATTTTGCCTGCCCCTTTTTTAGATTTGTTGCCCTGTTGGACTGACTACCTGGTTTTGACCCTGCCTGAAACATACAGTAAACTGCCTCCTCCTGCATTCCTGTGTTTGTCGTGCTTTTGGGTTCCAGTACCTGTAACCATTACAGATAATTACGAATAAGTTTGGATTTCCGGGTGTACTGTCCCTTTAAGAGAGGTTGGTCTCTACCTGAGTCCACCAGCTGCTCTCAACCTTTGGTGAAGAAGAACAAAAAGGATAATTAACAAGACTTGTGAACTGCTGTTATGCTCCAGGATTAAACTGGTTTTATGAATTGAGAAGAATAAAAGTCGACTTAAGTTCAAATTTAGGTACTTGTACTTTACTTGATTACTTTATACTACATATATGTGGAAAAGTACTTTTACTGCACTACATTAAACTACTAATTAGATATTACATTTAATACACACAAAACTTGAAGAGCCAATTAAATTTTATGGAGGACGTCACAATACTGTTTTACTGTTGTGTTGTTCTTAAGGTAAAAAAATCAACATCAACGAAGTGTCCATATTTGGTTCCTTGGCCGATAAAGGGTTAATCTCTCTACAGACTCGTGTTCCCGTTGAACGTCTTCGTTCCCAGACGTCACGATGACGTCGTTCTCAGAGACGTTGACGTGGTCATCAGGACTCAGTGATGAGTCGCCACAACAACAACAGATGGAGCGCGATGACGTCACCGCTGAGGCTCCGTGCTGGAGCTCAGATCTCCTTCAGTAAAGGTACGAGTACCACGACGCACTCAAAACACGACTGATGTAAAAGTACAAGTATAATATACTTAAGTACTATAAGTACAATATTTAATAACAATAGAAGTAGAAAGTATCATTAATACTCAAGTAAATTACAGGTACCTTTTGAATTTGTACTATAATTCTTGAGTATGTATATATATATATGTATATATAAACATATACATATTTATACAAATATATATATATATTTATATTTTTATATATGTACATCTATTTTTTAAATATACAGATAGATGGATAGATATATACTTTATTAATCCCCAAGGGGAAATTTGTCGTAACAGTAGCAGCACCAATAAACTAAACACACAAGAATAAAAAATTAAATATAAAACAAAATATAAAAAACAGGGATGAAAGATATAGATGTATACAAGTGAAAGATATAGATGTATACAAGAAGTATACAAAGTAAAATATAAAATAAAATATATATGTATATATACAACATATATGCATACACAATACTAATGACAAATTAAATTATATTAAAATATTAAATATAGACAGTGTGCAAAATGCAAAGTGTGTATATGTGTGTAGTGTAAATGAAAATGAAATGTGTGTAGTGTAAATAAATGAAATGTGTGTAGTTATTGCACTATAATCTGGCAAGAGGTGATCTGTTGTAGAGCCTCATAGCCGCCTGCAGGTTCTCCTGTATCTGTCCTTGTGGCAGCGGAGCGTGAGGAGACGTCTGGAGAAAGTCCTCCTCTGTCCCTGTAGGAGGTGGTGGAGAGGGTGGTCCGGGTGGTCCGGGTGGTCCAATATGGACACCAGTTTCTTCAACGACCTCCTCTCCACCACCTGTTCCAGGAGCTCCAGCTGGCAGCCGATGATGGAGCCAGCCTTCCTAACCAGTCTGTTAGACGGCTGGTGTCACCGGCTCCGATGCTGCTCCCCCAGCAGACAATGGCAAAGTGCAGCACACTGGCCACAACCGACTGGTAGAATAACTCCAGCATCTTGCTGCACACGTTGAAGGATCGAAGCTTTCTCAGGAAAAAGAGTCGACTCATCCTCTTGTACACAGCGTTGATGTTGGCCTTCCAGTTCAGTCGGCTGTCGATGGAGACGCCCAGGTACTGGTCCTCCTCCATCAGGTACTGGTCCTCCTCCATCAGGTACTGGTCCTCCTCCACCAGGTACTGGTCCTCCTCCACCAGGTACTGGTCCTCCTCCACCAGGTACTGGTCCTCCTCCATCAGGTACCTGTCCTCCTCCACCAGGTACTGGTCCTCCTCCATCAGGTACTGGTCCTCCTCCACCAGGTACTGGTCCTCCTCCACCAGGTACTGGTCCTCCTCCATCAGGTACTGGTCCTCCTCCACCAGGTACTGGTCCTCCTCCATCAGGTACCTGTCCTCCTCCACCAGGTACTGGTCCTCCTCCATCAGGTACTGGTCCTCCTCCACCATGTACTGGTCCTCCTCCACCAGGTACTGGTCCTCCTCCATCAGGTACTGGTCCTCCTCCACCATGTACTGGTCCTCCTCCACCAGGTACTGGTCCTCCTCCATCAGGTACTGGTCCTCCTCCACCAGGTACTGGTCCTCCTCCACCAGGTACTGGTCCTCCTCCACCAGGTACTGGTCCTCCTCCACCAGGTACTGGTCCTCCTCCATCAGGTACTGGTCCTCCTCCACCATGTATTGGTCCTCCTCCACCAGGTACTGGTCCTCCTCCATCAGGTACTGGTCCTCCTCCATCAGGTACTGGTCCTCCTCCATCAGGTACTGGTCCTCCTCCACCAGGTACTGGTCCTCCTCCATTAGGTACTGGTCCTCCTCCACCATGTACTGGTCCTCCTCCACCAGGTACTGGTCCTCCTCCATCAGGTACTGGTCCTCCTCCACCATGTACTGGTCCTCCTCCATCAGGTACTGGTCCTCCTCCACCAGGTACTGGTCCTCCTCCATCATGTACTGGTCCTCCTCCATCAGGTACTGGTCCTCCTCCACCAGGTACTGGTCCTCCTCCACCAGGTACTGGTCCTCCTCCATCATGTACTGGTCCTCCTCCATCAGGTACTGGTCCTCCTCCACCAGGTACTGGTCCTCCTCCACCATGTACTGGTCCTCCTCCACCAGGTACTGGTCCTCCTCCATCAGGTACCTGTCCTCCTCCACCAGGTACTGGTCCTCCTCCACCAGGTACTGGTCCTCCTCCATTAGGTACTGGTCCTCCTCCATCAGGTACTGGTCCTCCTCCATTAGGTACTGGTCCTCCTCCACCAGGTACTGGTCCTCCTCCATTAGGTACTGGTCCTCCTCCATCAGGTACTGGTCCTCCTCCACCAGGTACTGGTCCTCCTCCACCAGGTACTGGTCCTCCTCCATCATGTACTGGTCCTCCTCCATCAGGTACTGGTCCTCCTCCACCAGGTACTGGTCCTCCTCCACCAGGTACTGGTCCTCCTCCACCATGTACTGGTCCTCCTCCACCAGGTACTGGTCCTCCTCCATCAGGTACCTGTCCTCCTCCACCAGGTACTGGTCCTCCTCCACCAGGTACTGGTCCTCCTCCATCATGTACTGGTCCTCCTCCATCAGGTACTGGTCCTCCTCCACCAGGTACTGGTCCTCCTCCATTAGGTACTGGTCCTCCTCCATTAGGTACTGGTCCTCCTCCACCAGGTACTGGTCCTCCTCCATCAGGTACTGGTCCTCCTCCACCAGGTACTGGTCCTCCTCCATCAGGTACTGGTCCTCCTCCACCATGTACTGGTCCTCCTCCATCAGGTACTGGTCATCCTCCATCAGGTACTGGTCCTCCTCCACCATGTACTGGTCCTCCTCCATCAGGTACTGGTCATCCTCCATCAGGTACTGGTCCTCCTCCATCAGGTACCTGTCCTCCTCCATCAGGTACTGGTCCTCCTCCATCAGGTACATGTCCTCCTCCACCAGGTACCTGTCCTCCTCCACCAGGTACCGGTCCTCCTCCATCAGGTACCGGTCCTCCTCCACCAGGTACTGGTCCTCCTCCACCAGGTACTGGTCCTCCTCCACCAGGTACTGGTCCTCCTCCATCAGGTACCTGTCCTCCTCCACCAGGTACTGGTCCTCCTCCACCAGGTACTGGTCCTCCTCCACCAGGTACTGGTCCTCCTCCATCAGGTACTGGTCCTCCTCCATCAGGTACTGGTCCTCCTCCACCAGGTACTGGTCCTCCACCAGGTACTGGTCCTCCTCCACCAGGTACTGGTCCTCCTCCATCAGGTACCTGTCCTCCTCCACCAGGTACTGGTCCTCCTCCATCAGGTACTGGTCCTCCTCCACCAGGTACTGGTCCTCCTCCATCAGGTACTGGTCCTCCTCCACCAGGTACGGTCCTCCTGTCCTCCACCAGGTACTGGTCCTCCTCCATCAGGTACTGGTCCTCCTCCACCAGGTACTGGTCCTCCTCCACCAGGTACCGGGTCCTCCTCCATCAGGTACTGGTCCTCCTCCACCAGGTACTGTCCTCCTCCACCAGGTACTGGTCCTCCTCCACCAGGTACTGGTCCTCCTCCACCAGGTACTGGTCCTCCTCCATCAGGTACTGGTCCTCCTCCACCAGGTACTGGTCCTCCTCCACCAGGTACTGGTCCTCCTCCATCAGGTACTGGTCCTCCCTCCACCAGGTACCGGTCCTCCTCCATCAGTCCTCCTCCATCAGGTACCTGTCCTCCCACCAGGTACTGGTCCTCCTCCATCAGGTAGGTCCTCCTCCACCAGGTACTGGTCCTCCACCAGGTACTGGTCCTCCTCCACCAGGTACTGGTCCTCCACCAGGTACTGGTCCTCCTCCACCAGGTACTGGTCCTCCTCCACCAGGTACTGTCCTCCTCCATAGTACCTGTCCTCCTCCACCAGGTACTGGTCCTCCTCCATCAGGTACCTGTCCTCCTCCACCAGGTACTGGTCCTCCTCCATCAGGTACTGGTCCTCCTCCACCAGGTACTGGTCCTCCTCCACCAGGTACTGGTCCTCCTCCATCAGGTACTGGTCCTCCTCCACCAGGTACTGGTCCTCCTCCACCAGGTACTGGTCCTCCATCCTCCACCATGTACTGGTCCTCCTCCACCAGGTACTGGTCCTCCTCCATCAGGTACTGGTCCTCCTCCACCAGGTACTGGTCCTCCTCCACCAGGTACTGGTCCTCCTCCACCATGTACTGGTCCTCCTCCACCATGTACTGGTCCTCCTCCACCAGGTACTGGTCCTCCTCCATCAGGTACTGGTCCTCCTCCACCAGGTACTGGTCCTCCTCCACCATGTACTGGTCCTCCTCCACCATGTACTGGTCCTCCTCCACCAGGTACTGGTCCTCCTCCATCAGGTACTGGTCCTCCTCCATCAGGTACTGGTCCTCCTCCACCAGGTACTGGTCCTCCTCCAGGTACTGGTCCTGTACTGGTCCTCCTCCACCATGTCCACGTCCACTCCCAGGACACTCAGAGGGGAGGAGCTCTTCCTCCTGAAGTCCACCATCTCTCTGGTCTTGGCCACGTTCAGCTGCAGGTGGTTCTCATCGGCCCACTTTACAAAGTCACTCCCCACTGCCCTGTCCTCCTCCTCCCGTCCATCCCTAATACACCCGACCACTGCAGAACCATCAGAGTACTTCTGCAGATGGCATGACTCCGTGTTGTACTGGAAGTCACTGGTGTACAGGGTGAAGAGGAAGGAGACAGAACAGTTCCTGTGGGGCTCCAACATCACTGACCACCGCTCCAGACAGCACACACGCCCATTCTGACAAACTGTGGTCTGCCTGTGAGGTAGTCAGTGATCCAGGAGATGGTGGACGCTCCACACCGCCACCAGCTTCTCACTCAGCAGCAGTGGCTGGATGGTGTTAAATGCACTGGAGAAGTCAAAGAAAGTGACTCTCACAGAGACATCGGTTCCATCCAGGTGCGACTGAGCTCAGCAGGTAGATGATGGCGTCGTCCACTCCCACATGAGGCTGGGAAGCAAATTGCAGAGGGTCCAGCGACGATTTCACCTGCGGCCGGAGGTGGGCCAAGACCAGCCTCCAGCACCTTCATCACATGGGAGGTGAGGCGACTGTCGGTAGTCGTTGAGGCCAGATGGTGCTGACTTCTTTGGGACAGGGACCAGGCACGACGTCTTCCACAGCACCGGGACTTCCCCCAGCCTCAGGCTGAGGTTGAAGAGGCGCTGCAGGACACCAGACAGCTGGGTGGGCAGGTCTTTAGGACCCTGGGGCTGATGCCATCAGGACCTTCAGCTCTGCGCTGGTGTAGTTTCTCCAGCTGTCTTCTCACCTGGTCAGTCGTCACAGAGAGGGGGGAGGAAGCCATTGTTATTGAGGGCTCGGTGGATGTGCAGCTCAGCAGGGGGGACAGAGGGGGAGGTGTTTGGGAGGTGTGATGTGTATATGTTATATACATATACACATACATTTAATTAGTTTCCTTGTCAACTCTTTTGTGTGGGTCTGAGTGAGTGTGTGGGTCTATGTGTGTGAGTGTATGTGTGTGTCTGTGAGTGAGTGTGTGTATGTGTGTGTGTGTGTCTGAGTGAGTGTGTGTGTAAATGTGTGTGAGTGTATGTGTGTGTCTGTGAGTGAGTGTGTGTATGTGTGTGTGTGTCTGAGTGAGTGTGTATATTTGTGAGTGTGTGTGAGTGTGTATATGTATGTGTGAGTGTGTGTTTGTGAGTGTGTGTGTGTGTCTGTGAGTGTGTGTTTGTGTCTGTGAGTGTGTGTATGTGTGTGTTTGTGTATGTGTGTGTGTGTTTGTGTCTGTGAGTGTGTGTATGTGTGTGAGTGTGTCTGTGAGTGTGTGTATGTGTGTGAGTGTGTGTTTGTGATTGTGTGTGTCTGTGAGTGTGTGTATGTGTGTGTGAGTGTGTGTATGTGTGTGTTTGTGTCTGTGAGTGTGTGTTTGTGTGTGAGTGTGTTGTCTGTGAGTGTGTGTATGTGTGTGAGT